>NC_091998.1:3960336-4199429 GCF_044704955.1 Pristiophorus japonicus | reverse complement strand
CCCTCCTCTCTCTCCTTTCCTTTCCTTCCCTCCTCACTCCCTCCTCTCTCCTTTCCTTTCCTTCCCTCCTCACTCCCTCCTCTCTCCTTTCCTTTCCTTCCCTTACTCCCTCCTCTCTCCTTTCCTTTCCTTCCCCCCTCACTCCCTCCTCTCTCCTTTCCTTTCCTTCCCTCCTCACTCCCTCCTCTCTCCTTTCCTTTCCTTCCCTCCTCACTCCCTCCTCTCTCCTTTCCTTTCCTTTCCTTCCCTCCTCTCTCCTTTCCTTTCCTTCCCTCCTCACTCCCTCCTCTCTCCTTTCCTATCCTTCCCTCCTCACTCCCTCCTCTCTCCTTTCCTTTCCTTTCCCTCCTCACTCCCTCCTCTCTCCTTTCCTTTCCTTCCCTCCTCACTCCCTCCTCTCTCCTTTCCTTTCCTTCCCTCCTCACTCCCTCCTCTCTCCTTTCCTTTCCTTCCCTCCTCACTCCCTCCTCTCTCCTTACCTTTCCTTCCCTCCTCACTCCCTCCTCTCTCCTTTCCTTTCCTTCCCCCCTCACTCCCTCCTCTCTCCTTTCCTTTCCTTCCCTCCTCACTCCCTCCTCTCTCCTTTCCTTTCCTTCCCTCCTCACTCCCTCCTCTCTCCTTTCCTTTCCTTCCCTCCTCTCTCCTTTCCTTTCCTTCCCTCCTCACTCCCTCCTCTCTCCTTTCCTTTCCTTCCCTCCTCACTCCCTCCTCTCTCCTTTCCTTTCCTTCCCTCCTCACTCCCTCCTCTCTCCTTTCCTTTCCTTCCCTCCTCACTCCCTCCTCTCTCCTTCCCCCTCTCGTCCTCCCCCACCCCCCTCCCCTCGCTGTCAGAAACACAGACACACACACAGAGACAAGCAGAGAGATAGAGACACTGACAGAGACACACTGGGGGAGCTGTCCCAGCACGCTGTTGGAGGACTCCCGGTGCTGCAGTCGGTAAGTAGAAAATGTTTTATTTATTGATTTTTTAAATTTTTAAAAATTTTTATTAATTTTTTTTGATTGATTTATTGGTTGATTTATTGATGTATTTATCATTTATTATTGATGATGGCTCTTTATTTGTAAAACTGAAGTGTTTAATGTTTGTAAACTTCCCTTTAAACCACCCCCCCCTCCCCCATTCCCTTCGCCTGATTTATAACCTACGCCTGATTTTCTAAGTGTAGACAAGGTTTTTCTGAGCGTACAAAAATCTACACTTACTCCATTCTAAGTTAGTTTGGAGTATGTTTTCACTGCCGAACACGCCCCCTTTTGAAAAAAAAACCTGTTCCAAACTGAAACTGTTCGAACTGACTCGAACTGGAGCAAACTAAATGCCGAGAATTGCAATTTCTAAGATACTCCATTCTAAACCAGTTGCTCCAAAAAAACAGGAGCAACTCAGGCCGAAACTTGGCCCATAGTTACTGCCAAACAACCACCCTGGCACTGAAAATTTACATTTACAAGTATGGAATCTCATTCCTTCAGATTTTAATTATTGTTGGAGATTTAAAATAAATTGAAGAAACTTATTTCTATCTTCTCTCTCTCTCTCTCAATCCGATCTTTCTTTCCTTCTCTTTATTTTGCTTACTGTACATGATTTGGCATTGAATGAAATATTCTAACTTACACTTCCTGGTTTAGACTGGGTGTCTCAGTGAGGATTCTTCAATCTGATTGGTTAAGGAGACACACCATTGCTTGTCTTGTTCACACAGGTACAAGATCCCCTGTAGAAAGCTGTTTTGGCTCTCTAATCACAGCAAGTTCCAGTGTAAAATCCCACAGAAACTCTGGGCAGATGTAAGTGTAATCAATCGCAAGCGGCGTTTGTTTGCTGTTGAGCGCAAAATCCGGGCTGTTGTGTTAATATAACCGAAATCTGAGGACTGCACCTGACCTGAGGGGGTTATTTCACTCCAATTTGCTTTGGAGTTCATTTGGGATTAACATCCAACTTACACTACGCAAGTTCAGTGCTGCTGCAAAAACCAAAACTACTCCTCGCTAGCACTAAACTTGTAAATGTGCGCTTCCCTCTGCCCGCTGCTTGTGTATGTGTGCACAGGCGTGTACACTGGCATGCATGTGTGTGCATTTGCACAAAATTCATTTGGAATTGTATTAATCTATCCAGAGATTTGAGTGCCATTAAATTGCATCATTACATTTAGAATCAGTCATGCCAATAGCATTGTCAAAACCAACGGGATCAAGTGTGATGTCATTCTAATTGGCAAGAGAAATTGTCTCTTGAATATGGTATTGCAGATGTTAATAACAAGACTACTCTGATTTGAAGGAAAGCATGAGTATTTTCATACTGTACAATTCTGGTCGCTATATTATGAAAAGGATATAGAGGCATTCGAGAGGGTGCAAAAAAGATCTACAAGGATGATACCAGAAATGCAAGGATATATATATCCAGAAAGGATGAACAGGCTGGGTCCTTTTTCTCTTGAAAACAGGCTGAGGCATGGACTAATAGAGGTCTTTAAAATTATGAAAAGTTTTGATAGAATGGATACAGAGAGAATGTTTCCACTTGTGGGGAAGAGCAAAACTAGAGGCCATCAATATAAGATAGTCACCAAGAAATCCAACAGGGAATTCAGGAGAAACTTCTTTACCCAGAGAGCAGTGAGAATGTGGAACTTGCTGCCACAGGGAGGGGTTGAGGAGAATAGTATCGATGGAGTGGAGCATAAACACCGGCATGGGCCTAATGGCCTGTTTCTGTGCCGTATATCCCATGTATATTTAGCAAAAAGTAAAATTCACAACATTTGCAGACAATAGTAAGTAAGATTAGTCTCTTGTTCATATTACACCATTTTGAGATTATGGAAACTGGCAGACAGGGCTAACGTCTCCGCTCAATTTGTCTATCCTGGTGAATCCTGTAGCTGCATTATCTAAAGCTCTGAGGAAGTTCTGAAAACGTGTAAAGTGGATGGGTGAACGTTTTATTTATTTTTGTAAAATTCATTTCCAGTCAGGTTACACTGATACTGAAATGAACAATAGAAAGGTCAGGAAAACAAATCTGGAGATAATTCTTTCTAACTGAGAGGTACAAAGTGTACAAACTGCTTAAATTTGGCCTGTGTGTGTGTGTGCCTGTGTGTGCTATGTGCAGGATGTCCTAATGTTTCAGTAAAAGTTGGCATCTCCTGTACTTTTGTTGGGTATTTTGCTTGTATAAAATTTTCTCAGTTGTCTATTTAGTCTTGTGTTTTTGATTCTAGGATGTCTATCTAGATTCTAGGTTGTCAGACAGGAAGCAAAGAGTAGGAGTAAATGGGTACTTTTCAGAATGGCAGGCAGTGACTAGTGGGGTACCGCAAGGTTCTGTGCTGGGGCCCCAGCTGTTTACACTGTACATTAATGATTTAGACGAAGGGATTAAATGTAGTATCTCCAAATTTGCGGATGACACTAAGTTGGGTGGCAGTGTGAGCTGCGAGGAGGATGCTATGAGGCTGCAGAGCGACTTGGATAGGTTAGGTGAGTGGGCAAATGCATGACAGATGAAGTATAATGTGGATAAATGTGAGGTTATCCACTTTGGTGGTAAAAACAGAGAGACAGACTATTATCTGAATGATGACAGATTAGGAAAAGGGGAGGTGCAACGAGACCTAGGTGTCATGGTACATCAGTCATTGAAGGTTGGCATGCAGGTACAGCAGGCGGTTAAGAAAGCAAATGGCATGTTGGCCTTCATAGCGAGGGGATTTGAGTACAGGGGCAGGGAGGTGTTGCTACAGTTGTACAGGGCCTTGGTGAGGCCACACCTGGAGTATTGTGTACAGTTTTGGTCTCCTAACCTGAGGAAGGACATTCTTGCTATTGAGGGAGTGCAGCGAAGGTTCACCAGACTGATTCCCGGGATGGCGGGACTGACCTATCAAGAAAGACTGGATCAACTGGGCTTGTATTCACTGGAGTTCAGAAGAATGAGAGGTGACCTCATAGAAACGTTTAAAATTCTGATGGGTTTAGACAGGTTAGATGCAGGAAGAATGTTCCCAATGTTGGGGATGTCCAGAACCAGGGGACACAGTCTAAGGATAAGGGGTAAGCCATTTAGGACCCAGAGAGTGGTGAACCTGTGGAATTCTCTACCACAGAAAGTTGTTGAGACCAATTCACTAAATATATTCAAAAAGGAGTTAGATGAAGTCCTTACTACTAGGGGGAATCAAGGGGTATGGCGCGAAAGCAGGAATGGGGTACTGAAGTTGCATGTTCAGCCATGAACTCATTGAATGGCGGTGCAGGCTAGAAGGGCCGAATGGCCTACTCCTGCACCTATTTTCTATGTTTCTATAGGAACAAGAGGAGGCCATTCAGCCCCTCCAGTCTGTTCCGCCATTCAATCAGATCATGGCTGATCTGTACCTCAACTCCATTTACCTGCCTTTGATCCATATCCCTTGGTCCCCTTACCTAACAAAAATCTATCGATCTCGGCCTTGAAAATTTCAATTGACCCCCAGCATCCACAGCCTTTCGGGGGAGAGAGTTCCAGATTCCCACTACCCATTGTGTGAAGAAGTGCTTCCGGATTTTGCTCCTGAACGGCCTGGCTCTAATTTTAAGATTATGCCCCCTTGTTCTGGATTCCCCCACCAGAGAAAATAGTCTCTCTGTATCTACCCCTTTATCAAATTACACACTTTGATTAGATCTCCCCTTAGCCAGCTAAACTCAAGAGAATGCAAGTGTATGCAACCAGTCCCTGGTATCATTTTGTGAATTTTGTGTGTACTGCACCCCCTCCAAGGCCAGTATCTCCTTCCTGAGGTTCACTAAACGCAGTACTCCAGATGGAGACTGATTAAGGGTCTATACAACTGAAGCATTTTGTCCTCACTTTTGGCTCCCAACATTCCATTCGCCTTTTTGCTTACAATTTGTAGCTGATCACTAGCTTTTAGTGATTTGTGTACATGAACACCTAAATCCCTTTGCTCCTCCACAGTTCCTAGTCTCTCGCCATTAAGAAAATATTCCGATTTGTTCTTTTCAGTTCAGTGACCTCACAGTTCCCCGCATTGAACTCCATCTGCCTCAGTTTTGCCCACTCTCTAAGTCTGTCCATGTCCCTTTGTAACTTCCTGCTCCCATCCAAAATTGCCATGCTCTAAATAAATTAAATTATATGCAGCATATAAAAATGAATATCCTCAGAAAATATTTGTCCATTGAAAAGACATTGTCAGTATTAAAAAGAATTTCTTTAATAGTTTGTGTTTTTAAAACATTCCATCAGAATGAAATTCTATTGAAATGTGTTATCATATTACACAGGCATACCATTACTGCGACAGACAATGCACGACTGTCTTAGTCATTCTTATACCACAGGCACAAAGAAAATGCCTTTTAAAATTAGATCCCAGAGTTAAATTCAAAGACCAGAGCCACATTTCTACACTGAGATTTAGTGCAAACACTGCCTTGTCCAACAATAGCATAGCAGCTGACTGCGATCCTGTATCAATTGAAATACACAAGATATGGGGAGTATCAGAAGAGAAACATCAGCTTATCTTGCATAGATGTGCATACAAAATGCAGCAACCCAAGGTTAATTGGATTTTCAGTAGTCACTTTCAGCGCTGAATACTGGGGCTTATTCTTTGGCAAATATAAATTACACACATGGCAGCTACGAGTAGATTTCCAAATATAGCAATAGATGGGAGTGAGCTGGAGCTTTGACATCCTCCCTGTACCCTCAAGTTATATTTGTGATTTGCACAAAATCAGGAACAGATAAAAACCCAACCGTCAATTTTTGTAACTCAATTTTTTGTTACATTTTCCCACCCGTGAGTCAGGATTTGTTATATGTTGATAAAGATTTAATGGCATTAGCAGTCATAGGACTCTTGGTTGCCAGAAACAGAAGAAAACCATTGTTCTAAAGACATATCGTCCAAGAATAATCTTTCCTTCATTTTCCTACAGAACAACCCACCAACACAGCAAAAAGACAGCTTCTCTGTTCATAAACAGAAAGAACTTCCATTTCTGTAGCGCCTTTCACGGCCCCAGGACATCCCAAAGCGCTTCACAGAAAAACAAAATACTTTAGAAGTCACTATTGCGAAGTAGGGGAAAGCAGCAGCAAATCTACCCGCAGCAAACTCTCGCAAACAGCAATGTGACAATGACCAGATCATCTGTTATTTTTACTGATGTTGATTAAGGGATAAATATTGGCCAAGACACTGGGGAGAACTTCCCTGCTTTTCTTCGAAATAGTGCCATGGGATCTTTTACATCCACCTGAGAGAGCAGACGGGGTCTCGGCTCAGCATCTCCTCTGAAAGACAGCACCTCCAACAGTGCAGCACTCCCTCAGCACTGCACTGGGAGTGTCAGCCTGGATTTATGTGCTTAAGTCTCTGGAGTGGGACTTGAACCCACAACCTTCTGACTCAGGCGAGGGTGCTGCCCACTGAGCCACGGCTGACACTGTTTTTATAGAGCATGAGCTTCAGATCCTAAAATGGCAGTGACCTAAAAAATGACTAATTTATAGGCTATGTGGGATGTTGGTTCTTCATGATTTGTTTCTTTATCAGTTTCAGTTTATTCATGTGTTTGCGATTGGCTGTTCCTGCTCATTCCAATATTGTGTACGCATTCATATAACACCCATTGGTGCTTCCTTCTCTATCTTGTGAAAGATCGGTTTTATTATGCTGGTAGCACTTTGTGTTAAAACAGATGCCACACATAGTCAGCCCGCACAGTTTTATGCGCCACGAGTCCTTTGTTGCTGCGTCATACCGATGTAGTAAGTCGCAGTCCCTTTAAAAAGAAGCTGCAAATAGCAGTCATGCTTTGCTTGACACTAATCAGCGGTGTCTGAGGGGAGGAAATGCAACTTGTCAGTTTACCTGGAGTCCGGCCGATGGGAACTGGCACACATTTTCTGTAATCTGAGCCTGCCAGCCTTTCTGCGTTGCATATCTGTCATAGCGATTGCCCGGCTGGTTTATGACATGTGCATGTGGGAGACTGGGTGAAGGGAGGGGAAGAGAGTGTGGAATGCCTTTTAGGCAACCAATGTTAACCTTGACATCTCTGATGACAGGAAAAGAGTTGGCTTCTGTCCTTCCTTCGCGATTAGCTCTGGTGGCAGGTGCCAGACGATTGCCTTACTGAGGATGTGCTGTGCATGTTGGGGAAGCGGCCTGGAATGAAGCTGGGGATTTGCAGACCACAGCATATGCTAAAGGCATCACCGCTTCATAACTCAAGGCCTGGCTCATTCCACTTGATAAGGATCACTTTCTCTGACGCATACCCCAAACTGTGTTAGCAGCCCACACTTGTTAATGTTTAGTTTACAGCCTGTTAGTAGCCAAATTTATTCAGTGCCATTGCAGTTTAAATGTTTTCAAAATCACTGTTAATAAATATATAACTAGGTCTTTGAATGGCGAGTGTCTTGCAAGGGACTTTACACCATTTTCACCTTGTGTGTGAGATTGTGTGCTTAGTGACATGCACGCATCTTAAGTTTATTTTCACTTTGATTTCTTAGGTGGGGAGGATAAACTACTGGGATCAAATGGGCTGGGAGAGGGAGAGAGATGTTGGCACAGCATCAGATGGTGTTTGCAACACAAACAGCTATCATGAAAGCAGCTGAGGTACAGAGCGTCCTCACTCCAAAGTTCTGTCTGTGTGAAACTCTGCAACCTATTCCTTTAAAGTGGGGATAAATTGAGAAATACCGACTGTTAAAACACTGCAAACCGAATTTACCCTGTGCTGTGGAGAATTAGAGAAACCCATGAAAGAACTGCAGGCGTGAGCACTGAGTTAATCCCACTCTTTACCACCTTAATAAGTGATACCTATCATAACATATATATTTATATTTTTTTAGAACTTATGGTGACTATAAACATGAAAAAGTATTCATGCTTGTTGTTTGGGGAACTTCTCGCCCTGTTCTCCAGGGGAGTTTGGTTGCCATCTTAATGATTCCCCCTTAGTGAGGACTGAAGTTGTCAAGGAGACTGTGCCGATAATAATGTGCCACGTGGTCTTGTGAATGTTAAAATCGCACCTTGTGATAAGTGTAAGAACATAAGAAGTAGGAGTATACCATTCGGCCCCTCGAGGCTGCTCCGCCATTCAATAAGATCATGGCTGATCTTCTACCTCAACTCCACTTTCCCACCCGATCTCCATATCCCTTGATTCTCTTAATATCCAAAAATCTATCACTCAGTGACTGAGCCTCCACAGCCCTCTGGAGTGGAGAATTCCAAAGATTCGCAACCCTCTGAGTGAAGACATTTCTCCTCATCTCAGTTCTAAATGAGACTATGACCGCTGGTTCTAGACTCCCCAGCCAGGGGAAACATCCTCCCAGAATCTGTCCTGTCAAGCCCTGTTAGAATTTTGTGGAATGTGCTCCCACTTCAGCTCTCCATTTGTTAGCATTTCTCTAACTGGGCGACTGAAGCAGGAACAGAGTCAGTTATAAGCAAGGCCATGATACAGTTTAATGTTTGGTCTCAGAGAGTCCCGTTGTAACCAGCTTTTCCAAATAATATTTAAAGCTGTTAGTTTAGCATTTTTATAGACTGAGATTATTCTTGTTGTAAAATAATTCTAAATCCCACACAATGGGCCCAAGTTTCCACATGATTTGCGCCTGATTTTTAGGAGCAACTGGTGGAAAACGGACTATCTTAGAAATCGCAATTCTCCACATTTTGTTTTCTGCAGTTCTAGTCAGGTAGAACAGTTCTACTTTGGAACAGAATTTTTTCTTCAAAAGGGGGCGTGTCTGGCCACTGACGCCTGATTTCAAAGTTTCCACAGTGAAAACGTACTCCAAACTAAGTTAGAATGGAGCAAGTGAAGATTTTTGTAGAACTGAAAAAACCTGAAAATCAGGCGCAGGTTACAAATTAGGCGTCCAGAACGAGGTGGGGGGGGGGGGAGTGGGGGGAAGGGAACTCATTAAATTCTACAATAAATCCTTATTTATACTTCTACAAATATTATACAAATAAATCCAACCTGAATAAACATTTATAAGCAAAGAAAAGATTAAATAAACCATCTTCCTACCTGTGTGAAAGTGCTTCAGGCACGGAGAATGCTGCAGGCGTTTGTTCCCGCGGGGGGGGCGGGGGGGGAAGGAGACAGTGAGAAGCCTCAGTGCTGATGTGCTGATGGCAATGTGCTTTTATTAAAAAATGTTCAAAAATTAAACAGCTACAAAGAACTACAAAAATGGCCGAGTGCCAATGTTTTTTGACACTGCGCATGCGCGAACGCTCCAACGCGCACGCGCAGCGTTGCCGGCAGGAAAAAAACTAATTTAAATAGTATCCGCCCCTCCCACTTACAAAATCGGCGCGAGTGTAGGCTCCGCCCCCCTGGGCGCCGCGCCAGGCAGACAAGGAGCTGCAGAATGCTCCAGAATCGCGAGGTTTTTTTTAGGCGCCGTTTTAGGCGCGAAAAACGGGAGCCCAGCTCGGAGGGGCGCCCGTTTTTTATTGTGTGGAAACTTGGGCCCATTGATTCACAAATAATAGAACTTGAAGTAGCTTGCATTTATTGTGTGCTTTAGACCGCCGCACTAACGGTACGACTGGCCTGATAGAACAGCCAGTACAGTAACTCGGGATGACTTCTATTCTGTACACAGCTATGCAAATTGCTAGTTAAACACCAGAGTCAATTAGTCCTATTTTGACTGTGATATGTTCTTAGAAATGTAGTTTAAACAGTCATTGGCTATTGTTAAAAGGTTGCCCGTAAGTTACAATGACTATTCAAATAGGGTTACTTGTCCAATGGCTCACCTCATTTACACTGGGGTTTGTGCCCCAGTGAATCTGATACGGACTCCACTCTCGAGTGGCGTGCAGTATGCTACATTCTCCCTCCTCTCCCCATTGCCTTCCTAGTGTAGTATCTACTGGTACAAAGAGATGGTCCCTTTTGTTGTGCCTGTTGTTGTGTGAGACTAGACTCCTGGCAGTGTAAACACTCAACATAAGCATTTCATGTGTGCACAAGTCTCAAAGCACCAAGGAACACTATTTTAGTATTTCCCCTTCCAACGTGCAGACAGCGAGACTCAGATCGGGGATGATACAACTGCCCATGTGTGGGCATGTGCAGATGTGCATGTCTGTAACTGACACTGATTCACATGGAGCCAGCAACCCAGGCTCATGGTCAAGAGTCAGTGAGACAAAAGCATAACAGGGCACAGCTTTATAGGTAATTGGTATTTTGTCAGCCGCATTTCCATGAAAGGATTTGTCAGAAAGTATCATATAATTCGGAATTTTGTGACAACTAACGTGTGTGCAAAGCCATAAAATCTGGTGCTCAGTTTAGTCACGGAACTTTTTAGATTTTTCTGGCCCCTTCGAAAACCAGCAACTATTTTAGTCAAATTTATTGAGCAGATTGGAATGAATCCTGCAAAGGTTTGTTTCCTTGACGATCCCACCTAGTTTTCCTGTGTCTCTGATCCTCCTCCCTTCCCACCGTGAGCAGCGAAGTAGCTACACCAATTCAGTCTAGAAACGGTGAGAATTCAGCGCTGCTCTGGGGGGGACTTCCTCTGTTCACTATTTATAGCCAAATGGCAACTGTGAAAAGAATGTGTTTATGATTTTGCTACAAATATCTCTGTGTTGTGTGTGCAAATTTAATCCCGGGCTGTATTTTAAACACAGGAGGGGGTCTTTTTCTTGAGGTGGGTGGGGGGATGGAATTCATCTAGTTGAGAGACAAACATTTTCTTAATAACCTTGTTATCTTTGTAACCTCCTCCAAGTTCTACAGCTCCCACCCACCATGCCCCAACACCCCTCCCGCCCCCCCCCCGTACTCTGATTCTCTGACTCTGGCCTCTCGTGCATTTCCCCCTCAGTTCACCCAATTGTTGATGACTGTGCTTTCACCTCTCCTAATCGCTCCGTCTTTATCTCGGTGTCTGTGCTCTTTACGCCTCTGTGCAACACCTCGAGATACTTGTCTACATTATAGATGCGACACAAAATAACAACAACTTGTATTTATATAGCGCCTTTAACATAGTGAAACGCTCCAAGGCGCTTCACAGGAGTATTACGAGATAACAGTTTGACACTGAGCCGCATATGTAGAAATTAGCACAGGTGACCAAAAGCTTGGTCAAAGAGGTCGGTTTTAAGGAGCGTCTTGAAGGAGGAAAGAGAGGTAGAGAGGCGGAGAGGTTTAGGCAGGGAGTTCCAGAGCTTGGGACCCAGAAGGCACGGCCGCCAATGGTGGAGCGATTATAATGGATGCTCAGGAAGGCAGAGTTAGAGGAGCGCAGACATCTCTGGGGGAGGCGGGTGTGGAGTTGTGGGGCTGGAGGAGATTTCAGAGATAGGGAGGGGTGAGGCCATGGAGGAATTTGAAAATAAGGATAAGAGTTTTGAAATTGATGCATTGCTTAACTGGGAGCCAACGTAGGTCAGCGAGCACAGGGGTGATAGGTGAGCAGACTTGGTGTGAGTTAGGACATGGGGCCGCCGAGTTTTGGATGACCTCTAGTTTACATAGGGTAGAATGTGGGAGGTCAGCCCGGAGTGGGTTGGAATAGTCAAGTCTAGAGGCAACGAAGGCTTCAGCAGTGGATGAGCTGAGGCAAGGGCAGACACTAGCAATGTTACGGAGGTGGAAATAGGCGGTCTTAGTTATACTGTGGATATGTGGTCAACAGCTCATTTCAGGGTCACATATGACACCAAGGTTGCAAACAATGTGGTTCAGCCTCAGACAGGAGTTGGGGAGCGAGATTGAGTCAGTGGCTAGGGAACGTAGTTTGTGGCGGTGACCAAAAACAATGGCTACGATCTTCTCAGTATTCAATTGGAGAAAATTTCTGCTCATTCAGAACTGGATGTCGAACAAGCAGTCTGACAATTTAGAGAGACAAGTGGAGATAGAGCGGGAAGGTGGAGTTGAGGTCGAAGTTCAGCCATAATTTTATTGAATGGTGGAGCAGGCTCGAGGGGCCACACGGCCTGCTCCTGCTCCTAATTTTTATGTTCTTATTTCTTACAAAGTTATTGTTGAGTCTCAGCATAAAACACTCTTGG
Source organism: Pristiophorus japonicus (assembly GCF_044704955.1). Lineage (NCBI taxonomy): Eukaryota > Metazoa > Chordata > Chondrichthyes > Pristiophoridae > Pristiophorus > Pristiophorus japonicus. The sequence continues at coordinate 4,187,298 of NC_091998.1, read as the reverse complement.
GCAGGGATCACATGGCCTGTTGCAGAATAAAGCTCCCTTGCTTTGTTACGAGATGCTTTGAGATTGATTTTGATGTTTTTTTAAACTAGGTCCTCTCGGTAGATGATTTTAGTTAAAGCTGCAGTTCAAAGCTGGAGTTTCTGCTGGCTGCCGAGACTCGTGTGCAGGCATGAACACTGTTGTGTATTGTGCTGGTACAGTAAATGTATGATAAGTACAATGGTGCACCACAGAGGGCGCTGTGGTGGGAGAACTGAAAGTACCTGCACGTGGCAGTATAAAAGGCTGCCCACCACACCTGTGGGGCACTCTGGAGCTGTTCAATAAAGGACTAAGGTCACAGCAGTTAGATCAACACCAGACCGTGTGGAGTCAGTGATTTGTGTGCTACATACATCACATTGGCGACGAGGAAGCGGACGAATTCCACGTAACCATGGCTACTCTGGGCTCGCTAAAGGATTTTACGGTGGGCAATGATTGGGAGGCCTTTACGGAAAGACTCGAGTACTACTTCACAGCAAACGACCTGACGGAGGACACGAACGCACTGAGAGAGAAGCGTAAGGCGATATTGCTTTCCAGTTGTGGCGATGAGGTTTACTGTCTCGTCAGGGATTTGCTGGCACCCGGGAGCGCCAGGGACAAGTCATATGCAGAGCTGGACACATTCATTCGTGACCGGTTAAAACCGAAGGAGAGCATCCTCACGGCCAGGCACAAATTTTACCGTCACTGCAGACCCGAGGGCCAGGATGTCACCAAATATGCTGCAAACCTCAGGAGACTCGCGGCGCCGTGTGATTTTGGGGCACACCTTGACGAGGCGCTGCGGGACGTTTTCCTCATGGGGATTGGCCATGAGGGCCTCCTTCACAAGCTGCTGGCCACGGAACCCACAGTCACCCTGACAAAGGCCATCACCATCAGCCGGGCATATATGACCTCGACGTGCAGCACCAAGCAAATGATCCACGCAGTCTCGAACCCAGCAGGCACTGTCCACAGGATAGCGCCCACCACGGACAAAACTGCAGAACGTGGCTCTGCCTGGGGCAGAGAGCACGGACCTCGGGGTCCTGGAATTCAGAGTCCGCCGAGGGGGGTAATCGAGTAGCACCATGCTGGCGCTGTGGAGGAAGCCATGGGGCTCACTGGTGCAGGTTTGCGGAGTACAGGTGCAATACCTGCCACATTAAAGGCCACCTTCAGCGAACGTGTAAAAGAAATCGGACTCACCATGTGGCTGAGGAGATGGGGGATGATCCACTGTTCAGTGAGGAGCAGGCAGAAGAAGATGAGGTGTTGAGACTGTATACGTGCACCGACGATTCGCCCACAGTGATAATGGAAGTAAAAATTAACGGAGTCCCAGTGAGTATGGCAGTGGATACGGGATCGGGTCCGTCATTGATGAGTCAGAGAACTTTTGATAAACTGTGGGGTAACCCGGCTGTACGACCCAAGCTGGTACCTACACCAAGGAACTGACGCCTGTTCTCAGCAGAGCAGATGTGCAGGTATCTCACGGGGGTGAGACGCACGGTTTACCTTTGAATCATTGCAGGCGATGAGCCAACGCTCCTCGGCAGAAGATGGATGGGAAAGGTCCGTGGGAGCTGGAAAGACTTCTTCACTCCTCCACAGACTGCTGTTTCCAAAGAGCAGCGCCAACCGCGCTGGAGCTGCAGCCTAAATCCACACACAGGCGACAGCAGCCCAGAACTCCTGGCCCCAAGCAATCCTACAGCCTCAGCCTCCACAGACGAGCAGACCCTGGAAGAACAGGTTTGCAGGTCAGCCTCCACTCAACGTTACAGATGCGGGCCTATTGCTGGGGTGTGGGGCGCTGCGGGCGAGAAGTGGGAGGCCCTTCGATGGCCGGCGGACCCACGCAGCGGAACAGTCGGGCGGTGGCAGCGGCTGCGATGGTGGCGGCCACGGAGGCAGCAGGAGCGGTGGCTACGGCGGGAGCGGAGGCTGCGGCGGGCGTGGCAGCAAGCAAACTGGCGGTTTGAGAGCGCCAGCATCGAGAGGTGGAACAACGCGCAGAGGAGGCTGAGAATGAGGCAGTATTTCCAGCAGGCCAGAGGAAGATGATCTTGGACAAATGGAGAGAACTTTGTGCTATAGTTGGCTGTACAACATGTGACCTGGAATTAATTGATTCTGGCATCGGGTGCCTGAAATGAAGAATGGTGAACCCAGATCGGAGAACGATCTCTTCGATTTCCTCCGCGTTGTCGATGGCGTCGGGGTGATCAGGGCCAGCGTCCTCTCCACGTACACCTACCTCTGCTGCACACTGTGCTTTCTCCATAACTCACTCACCTCCGCTGGAAATACCGCACCTTTCCTAAAAACACTGCAAAATTCCCTTTCCCTCCTTCCTTGTTTCTTCTTCTTCTTTCTAGGCCAGCAGAACACCTAAGATGGCGGCGCCCAATGGAAGCCTCGTGGGAGCCACAAGATGGCGTCTTACAAGAGAAATGCTCCCGGGAGTCTTAAAAGGGCCTCACACCACTGCGGTCCCCACATAAAGACTTTTGGACTTTTGTCGGGCTAGAGCGAGTCTAAGTGTGCTATGTGAATGTAGAATGATGGATTCATGACAAGAAATAATATTTCAATGCTGAATGGTCACTGTTTAAATTCAGGGACGTGGATCCGTGACCAACAATATCAATGGGCTAATGTGTTTTTCGATTTAGGGGATTCAAGCAACGGCTTTTTGAACTGGGGGGGTGGGGGGGAGCGGCAGTGATGTTGTGTATTGTGCTGGTACATTAAATGTATGATAAGTACAATGGTGCACCACAGAGGGCGCTGTAGTGGGAGACTTGGAAGTACCTGCACGAGGCAGTATAAAAGGCTGCCCCCACACCTGTGGGGCACTCTGGAGCTGTTCAATAAAGGACTAAGGTCACAGCAGTTAGACCAACACCAGACCGTGTGGAGTCAGTGATTTATTTGTGTGCTACATAACCACAAACACCTCACTAAAATCAACATACTAACAGCCTTACTCTAACATGGCATGTGAAACGTTTCTACTTCCCGCACCACTGCTGTCTCAGACTGAAAGTGAAGTGTGAAAACTTGTGCCCAATGTATGGGCAGCTTTGCATTCTAGCCCAATTGCCCAAACTAGATTTTGGGCAGGACACTTAGTGACCAGATGTGAGGCTTTCATCACATCAGCCTAAGCTGCCAAATGCCCAACAACAATCATAGTTTACTATTTAATCGCAATCTGTTTCACTCTCTATCTTGTGCTACTTGTTTTTGGCTCCTGGTCTCCACCATTTCCTCTGCTGTTCTTGTTTCTGTTTTCTTTGCTTCTTCCCCTTTCTGATTCTCTACTTTTACTTTGTTAAGTACTGCCTCTCTCCTTCCTTTCTCCCTTCTCCTCCTCCAACCTCCCCGCACTCGTTCCAGGAACGATGGGCTAAATGGGCTCAGACTAGGGATGAGTCTGGGATCTTGTTGCTTTAAGCAACTGAGCCACTCGGCACGTTAAAGGAAACATTTTTCTGGAGGCTGCTCAGAAGGTCCTTCTTGTCTTCAAAAAAAGAAAGACTTGCCTTTATATCGCGCCTTTCACGACCACAGATCCCAAAGCGCTTTACAGCTAATTAAGTAACTATCAAATATATTCACTGTTGTAATGTAGGAAATGCAGCAGCCTATTTGCACACAGTAAGCTCCCGCAAACAGCAGCGAGATAACGACCAAATAATTTGTTAGCAATGTTGATTGAAGAATAAATATTGGCCAGGACACCGGGCAGAATTCCCCTGCTGCTCTTATCGAAATAGTGTCATGGGAGGGGAGACAGCATCTCATCCGAAAGACGGCACCTCCGACAATGCGGCGCTCCCTCAGTACTGCCCCGCCGACAGTGCTGCGCTCCCTCAGTACTGCTCCTCCGACAGTGCGGCGCTCCCTCAGTACTGCCCCTCCGACAATGCGGCGCTCCCTCAGTACTGCCCCGCCGACAGTGCGGCGCTCCCTCAGTACTGCTCCTCCGACAGTGCGGCGCTCCCTCAGTACTGCCCCTCCGACAATGCGGCGCTCCCTCAGTACTGCTCCTCCGACAGTGCGGCGCTCCCTCAGTACTGCCCCTCCGACAGTGCGGCGCTCCCTCAGTACTGCTCCTCCGACAGTGCGGCGCTCCCTCAGTACTGCTCCTCCGACAGTGCGGCGCTCCCTCAGTACTGCCCCTCCGACAGTGCGGCGCTCCCTCAGTACTGCTCCTCCGACAGTGCGGCGCTCCCTCAGTACTGCTCTTCCGACAGTGCGGCGCTCCCTCAGTACTGCCCCTCCGACAGTGCGGCGCTCCCTCAGTACTGCCCCTCCGACAGTGCGGCGCTCCCTCAGTACTGCCCCTCCGACAGTGCAGCACTCCCTCAGTACTGCTCCTCCGACAGTGCAGCGCTCCCTCAGTACTGCTCCTCCAACAGTGCAGCGCTTCCTCAGTACTGCTCCTCCGACAGTGCGGCGCTCCCTCAGTACTGCCCCTCCGACAGTGCGGCGCTCCCTCAGTACTGCCCCTCCGACAGTGCGGCGCTCCCTCAGTACTGCCCCTCCGACAGTGCAGCGCTCCCTCAGTACTGCCCCTCCGACAGTGCGGCGCTCCCTCAGTACTGCCCCTCCGACAGTGCGGCGCTCCCTCAGTACTGCCCCTCCGACAGTGCGGCGCTCCCTCAGTACTGCCCCTCCGACAGTGCAGCGCTCCCTCAGTACTGCCCCTCCGACAGTGCAGCGCTCCCTCAGTGTTACACTGGAAGTTTCGGACGAGATTTTGTGAAATTTGTGAATTTCATGCAGAAGATTTCCGAAGAGTTTATGATTTCAGTTTGGACGAACCGTTTTTTTTTCAAACTGTTTGACTAATGCACGATTTCTGTCATTACTGTACGACTGAAGGAAGTGTTAAAGACATTTTTGCAAGGAACATCATTCAGCGAGTGAGAAAACGAGAATACAAAGCAAGGTGCTGTAGTGTTTGTGTTTGGGTAATCGGTCCTGTGCAGGTTGCTCATTATTTCTACCCCTAATAGGCTGGGGAACTTTCAATTTACAGGTGTTTCTCATTACTGATTATTTTACTGTGTCTGTGCTTATTGTGTCAGCCCTGTAATTTTATCCAGCTTACTTGCCTTTGAGGTAGGTAACGTTACGTCTTGCCAGCATATTTATTTTTGTTTTTTTAAACAAAGGATTGTTTAGCGGGTTTCATCTTTCCAGTAAGCTGTCAAAATTGACTTTGTTCCTGGGGGAAAAAAATAGATTTCATTTCAGGTATAATGGGAGCAATTTCATATTTCAGTTCAACGCTAGTTACTTGACACACACACGAACAACTAAAGTCTACAGGCCAGAGTGTGTAGTCTGTCGACGTGCATAGCGGCCAGATAATACCTCACTAAAAACGCTAATCCCTGCTTTGTTGAGAGTTGAAATGGCGAGGACCCTGTTTGTTGTCTCCCAGACTTTGGGCTTAATTTTCCCCAGTTATCTGCGCCGTTTTTTTGCCGCGCGCCGCTTTCTTTGGCCTAAATTAAAATATCCAAGTTTCCCCAAAGATTGTGCGCCAGTGTAACTCAGTTACGATTTTTTTTTAGGATAGTGTTTTTTTTGTGTCATAACCTGATGTCTGCGCCAGTTTTTCACATTTATGCAAGTTTGGCCAACTTACATTTTTCCTAGGACGGCGTATGTGACCACTCTCAAAAAACCCTCTGGACACTTAAGAAAAACCAGTGCACATTAAAAAATCGGTGCAGAAAGACACCATTGTTTTTAGGCGAAGTTTTGGAGGGAGTCAAAAACACATTAAATATGCATCATCAAGCTTAATTTTTTCAAACTTAAAACGCAGAAAATGGAAGTCAAATACAATTATTTAAGTTTGGATTTTTTTTAAAGTGTCACGCCACCACTGACCATCACCAAACCAGGCTCGAGGGTCGGAGCATCAGCCAGCAGAATCGCTCCCTCGCCCGGACATGGGCTCGGCTTTAAAAGAAGACTGGTGGGGGTTTGCCGAGCCCCTGTGTCCGGGCGAGGGAGCGATTCTGCTGGCCGACCCTCGAGTCCGGTGAGGACACATTCAGTCAGTGGTGGGGTGGTACTTTGGAAAGAAATGATGACATAAAGTTCCCCATGACGGCCCAGGCAATCATTGACAGGGCTGTGGACTTCCCAAAGGTACAGGGCTGCATTGATTGTACTCGCATCGCCTTGCGAGCACCTTTGGAGGATTCCAAGATGTACAGGAAGAGAAAAGGCTTTCACTCCGTTAATGTGCAGCTCGTCTGTGACTTCATGCATCGCATCATGTCAGTCTATGCAAGATACACTGAGAGCACCCATGATGCGTTCATCCTACGCGAGAGCATTGTATCTGCCATGTTTCAGCAGCAGCCAGAAAATTACGACACACAGCATCATTGAGAGGACCATTGGCATCTTGAAGCGGCGTTTCCGATGCCTGGACCATTCCGGGGGCTACTTGCTATACTCCCCTGAGATTGTCGGTCAGTTCACTGTTGTGTGCTGCATGCTGCATAACTTAGTCATCATGAGGCAGCAGCAGCTGGTAGTAGAAGACACACCTGAGGTGAGAATGGCTGATGATGATGAGGAAGATGCAGACGAGGAGGATGAGGATGAGGAAGCCATGCAACTACCTGAACCCGGAGCAGGACAGCGAAGGAGGGTGGGTCGTCATGCCCCTTTAACGATCGCTCGAGCCTTGTGCCAGCAGTTCATCCGTGAACGCTTTGCTGCCTGAAGGCCCAGCGACAACTCGTCCAAATAGACCATGTTTACTGTTTGGACCTGTTCGGTAATGTTGTGTTGTGTTAATGGAACAAATAATGGAAATGATTCAGTAACAATTTAAAATATATTTTATTCAAAAGTTTAACAAACACTTGTTTGTACTTATCTTTAATAAAAAATATTCTTGTATCAAACTTTAAAGTTTTTCTTTAAGATCACTTACAAGCTTTAAGATCACTTACAAACTTTTAAACTTGTAAATTTACATAACTTACAAAAAATGTTTAATTTGAGAACAGTTACAACAGTAGCAACAACAGCAGCAGCAAAGAAAGGCTGCACCCATCTCTCCTCCACCTTATTCTAAGACCGCCTGCTGCGCTTGGTCTTGTTGACTCTAATATGTCCTTACGATACAGTATAAATGCACACGAGACCCGTACTTGAGAAAAGGTCACTCTGTGACCAGTTACCTTTATTACCAAGACCTCAAGAGGCAAACGGTGGGTGGATGTTCCCCTTTTATACCGGAAAATCCAGGTTAGGAGTGTCTCCCACAAGTTCGCCCCCTGTGGTCAGTGTTCTCAAGGTTTACAACTTAGGTCAGCTTATACATGGGTTACAATGACACTTGAATACATGACATCACCTCCCCCGCCCCCCCCCAAAAGTCTTATTGGGATCACAGGTTAAGTCTCTGGTGGTTTACGTTCCCTTGTAGAGCGCCTGAGTTGTGGCTCCGGTTGTTGGGTGCTGGCCTGAGTGTCTGCTGTTTGCGGTGCCTCAGGCCTGTCCGGACTGCCCACAGTGACTGGGCTCTCCTCCACTTGGTCTCCTAACTTGAGGAAGGACATTCTTGCTATTGAGGGAGGCAAGCGAAGGTTCACCAGACTGATTCCCGGGATGGCGGGACTGACATATCAAGAAAGACTGGATCAACTGGGCTTGTATTCACTGGAGTTCAGAAGAATGAGAGGGGATCTCATAGAAACGTTTAAAATTCTGACGGGTTTAGACAGGTTAGATGCAGGAAGAATGTTCCCAATGTTGGGGAAGTCTAGAAATGCCGACAGTCTAAGGATAAAGGGTAAGCCATTTAGGACCGAGATGAGGAGAAACTTCTTCACCCAGAGAATGGTGAACCTGTGGAATTCTCTACCACAGAAAGTTGTTGAGGCCAATTCACTAAATATATTCAAAAAGGAGTTAGATGTAGTCCTTACTACTAGGGGGATCAAGAGGTATGGCGAGAAAGCAGGAATGGGGTACTGAAGTTGCATGTTCAGCCATGAACTCATTGAATGGCGGTGCAGGCTTGAAGGGCCGAATGGCCTACTCCTGCACCTATTTTCTATGTTTTCCGGTGTTCGGTCACCTGTGGTGGAGTAAACTCTACGTCATTTTCTTTCTCTGCTTCTTCTACGGGGTTGCTGAACCTTTTAGTTTGATCCACGTGTTTGCGGCAGATTTGTCCATTGGTAAGTTTAACTACCAAAACCCTATTCCCCTCTTTGGCAATCACAGTGCCTGCGAGCCATTTGGGCCATTGCAGCGTAATTAAGGACAAAAACAGGGTCATTGACATCAATACATCGCGCCCTCGCATTCCTGTCATGGTAGTCACATTGTGACTGACGCCTGCTCTCAACAATTTCTTTCACAGTAGGGTGTAGAAGGGATAACCTGGTTTTGAGCGTCCTTTTCATTAGTAGCTCTGCGGGTGGAACCCCTGTGAGCGAGTGTGGTCGGGATCTATTGACCAACAGGAGGCGTGATAAGCGGCTTTGTAGGGAACCACCTTGGATTCTGAGCATCCCCTGTTTGATTATCTGCACTACTCGTTCCGCCTGGCTGTTGGAGGCCGGCTTGAACGGTGCCGTTCTGACATGGTTGATTCCATTGCCTGCCATGAAGTCCTGGAATTCAGTGCTTGTGAAGCACGGGCCATCGTCGCTGACCAAAACATCCGGTAGACCATGGGCGGTGAACATTGCCCGTAGACTTTCTACCGTGGCAGTGAATTTAAAATGGCACACTCAATCCATTTGGAGTAGGCGTCTACTACAACCAAAAACCTTTGTCCCATGAAAGGACCTGCATAGTCCACATGAATGCGTGACCATGGCTTGGCGGGCCAGGGGCTAAGGGGGGCTTCCCTGGGTGCATTGCCCAGCTGAGCATACGTGTTGCACCTGCGAACACAAAGTTCCAGGTCTGCATCTATCCCTGGCCACCAAACGTGTGACCTGGCAATTGCCTTCATCATGACAATGTCCGGGTGCTCATTGTGAAGTTCTCTGATAAACGCCTCGCTGCTCTTCTGGGGCATGACTACTCAGTTTCCCCACAGAGTTCATCGAGAGTTCATCCTTGCGCCTATGAAACGGTTTAAACTCCTCCGGGCATGCCCCGTACGTGGCTGCCCAGTCCCCATTCAGGACACATTTCTTAACTAAAGACGGGAGCGGGTCTTTATTTGTCCAGACTTTAATCTGATGGGCTGTCACGGGTGAGCCTTCGCTTTCGAAAGCTTCAACAGCCATGACCATCTTAGCATCATGCTCCGCTGTCCCCTCAGTGATGGCTAGTGGGAGCCTGCTGAGTGCATCAGTGCCCGGTCTGTGCCGAATTGTGTAGTCATAGGCGGCTAACGTAAGTGCCCACCTCTGTATGCGGGCCGATGCATTCACATTTATGGCCTTGTTGTCGGCGAAAAGGGACGTTAGGGATTTGTGATCTGTCTCCAGCTCAAATTTCCTGCCAAACAGGTACTGGTGCATTTTTTTTACTGCATATACACATGCTAGTGCTTCCTTTTCTACCATCGCGTAGCCCCTTTCTGCCTGGGACAGACTTCTGGAGGCATAAGCTACCGGCTGTAACTGACCATTGGCATTGACATGCTGCAACACACACCCGACCGCATAGGACGTACGCATCACACGTTAAAGCTAGTTTCTTACACTGGTCATATAACGTTAAGTTTGTTGGAGCATAACAAATTGCCTGCTCTATCAAAAGCCCTTTCCTGACTGTCTCCCCAGACCCAATCGCGACCTTTGCGTAGGAGCACGCGTAGCGGCTCGAACAGCGTGCTCAATTTGGGAAGAAAGTTGCCAAAATGGTTCAGCGGCCCCAGGAACGAACGCAACTCCGTCATGTTAGGGGTCTGGGTGCTCTCTGGATCGCTTCCATTTTGGACGCTGTTTCTGATCCCGTCTGCTGCTACCCTCCTCCCCAGGAATTCTACCTCTGGAGCTAAGAAGACGCACTTCGCCTTTTTCAGTTGCAGCCCTACCCGGTCCAGTCTGCGTAGCACCTCCTCCAGGTTGCGAAGGTGTTCTTCAGTATCGCGACCCGTGCTGAGGATGTTGTCTTGAAAAACCACTGTCCTTGGAATCGACTTGAGGAGGCTTTCCATATTTCACTGAAAGATCGCGGCGGCTGAACGAATCCCTAACGGACATCTGTTATACTCAAACAACCCCTTGTGTGTCGTGATGGTGGTCAGCTTCTTCGACTCACTCGCCAGCTCCTGGGCCATGTAAGCTGAGGTCAGGTCCAATTTTGAAAAAGGTTTGCCACCGGATAGTGTTGCAAAGAGGTCCTCCGCTCTCGGTAGCGGGTACTGGTCTTGGAGTGACATCCGATTGATGGTGGCCTTGTAATCGCCACATATCCTGACCGACCCATCCGCCTTGAGCACCGGCACGATCGGGCTCGCCCAGTCACTGAATTCGACTGGCGAGATGATGCCTTCCCTCAGCAGGCGGTCCAATTCGCCTTCTATCTTTTCCCACATCACGTACGGCACCGCTCTGGCCTTGTGGTGTACTGGCCTGGCTTCCAGGTTTATGTGAATCACTACCTTGGTCCCCATGAAAGTGCCGATGCCGGGTTGAAATAATGAGTCGAATTTGTTCAGGACCTGTGAGCATGATACTCGCTCCACAGAAGAAATTACATTGACATCGCCCCATTTCCAGTTCATGACAGCAAGCCAACTCCTCTTCAGTAGTGCGGGACTGTCCCCCGGGACAATCCAGAGTGGCAACCTGTTCTCCGAATGTTTGTGGGTCACGACTACCGTGGCGCTGCCTAGCACCGGAATGATCTCCTTTGTATATGTCCGTAGCTGTGCGTCAATCTGCAATAATTTTGGCCTCCTGGCTTTGGACATCCACAATCTTTCGATCTGTTTGATACTCATCAGGGACTGGCTGGCTTCTGTGTCTAGCTCCATTGATACTGGGATGCCATTGAGGAACACTTTCATCATTATCAGTGGCGTCCTGGTATATGAACTGTATATGTGCTCCACATGAAGTCACTGAACTTCAGCTTCCAGCGATTTCCCCCAGTATTCATTTGGCCTCGTAGGGCTTACATCGGGCCCGTCCTCCTCGTACCTCAACCTGGCTGTAGGCTTGCTGCACATACGCGTCAAGTGACCGCTGACGTTGCAGTTTCTGCAGGTATGTTGCTGATATCTGCAAGCTCTGGCTGGGTGTTTGCCTCCACACCTCCAGCATGAACTGGAGGTCCCGTTGTTGGAAACAAAAAGTCCATTACCAGTCGATCGTCTCTGACTGTCTCTGTAACTGTCCTTAAGCGCACCATTAACAGGAGTTGATGGCCCCATTACTGGCCGCATTGTCCATTGCTGTGGCATGAATTGCCGTTCAGCTAGCCATTGTCTCTGTTGAATTCCCCCTTTGGGTTCGACTGCATGCTGGGGCATGTCCGTTTGCCATTGTCTGCCTAGAGAACTGTGTGCCGCGTTAACAATGTTGACTCCTTGGTCGTTTGCCGCATTTGAGCCAAGATTTTTGCCATAAGTCATTCTGGTCTCTTCCTCCCCTGAGATAAATGTCTGGGCTATCAGAGCCACCGCTTCCAAGGTCAAATCTTTGGTCTCAATCAGTTTCCTGAAAACCCCAGCGTGCCCGATGCCCTCAATAAAAAAGTCTCGCAGTATCTCCACTCTGCATGCATCTGGGAACTTACATAGGCTCGCCAGTCGCTGGAGATCTGCCACGAAGTCAAGAACGCTCTGCCCTTCTCGCCACCGGTGCGTGTAAAACCGTGTCTTGCCATGTGCATGCTGCTCGCCGGTTTACGGTGTTCCCCGATCAACTTACTGAGCTCTTCAAACGTCTTGTCCGCCGGCTTCTCTGGCGCTAGAAGGTCCTTCATCAGGGAGTACGTTCTGGATCCACAAACCGTCAGGAGATGAGCCCTGCGTTTGTCGGCCAAATCCTGTCCCAACCATTCCTTAGTGACGAAACTTTGCTGTAGTGTCCCAATAAAATCGTCCCAATCATCACCAACACAGTACCTCTTGTCTGTGCTGCTAGTGGCCATGCTCGCTTGGTTTAAATCCCAGTTTCTCGTCGCCAATAATATGTCCTTACTATACAGTATAAATGCACACGAGGCCCATACTTGAGAAAAGATCACTCTGTGACCAGTTACCTTTATTACCAAGACCTCAAGAGGCAGACGGTGGGTGGAGGTTCCCATTTTATACCAGAAAGTCCAGGTTAGGAGTGTCTCCCACAAGTTCACCCCCTGTGGTCAGTATTCTCAAGGTATACAATGTGGGTCAGCTTATACATGGGTTACAATGACAGTTGAATACATGACAGACTCCAACTATGCCTGCAGGCGATGGTGCAGTGTTTCTTGGGTTGGTACCAAGTTTATTCTTTCAAACATCTGGGGCAATACGTACTTCTTGATGGAGGAGGGGGCGAGGTGGGTGCAGGTGGTAATGTGGAAGGCGTGCCTTGGGCCTCTTCAGAAGCTGATCTGGGGATTGGAGTGAGAGTGGCAGTTGAATCTGTCAATGGACACGGGGTCTGGGCGTGTTCCCTTTTTTGCAGCAGCTAACTCCAACATTCCCTCCCTCATGCCCCTGACAGTGCCTCAGTTACCTGCCACATTCCCTCCTTCGTGTTCCCGGACAGTGCTCCCATTTCCGTGAGAGTGTTGTTTCTTCTCCCGACAGTCCCGATACCTCATCACCCACCCCACTCCAGGAGTGATTGCGTAAGGTCATTGCTCTCCGCATTCATTGCCATCACCTGAACCACATCTGTTAGATCTTGTACCTCAGGAGAACGCTGTCGAGCTCTCCTTCCCCTCCTCACCCTGGGTGTGCCTTGCTGCATACCACTGGGACCAGCAGCCTCGGACTGTGAGAAACCATGGAATGTCTCAACACTCGTACCACTCAGGAAAGGGTCTGGCACCTCAATGGGCGGCACCTGCACCTCCTCCAGAGCGAATACAAGAGTGGGGGCTTCATCCATCACCTCCCCCTCACCCCCATGCTCTTGGTCTGGAAGGTCGGATTGGAAGATGTTCTCTTCAGGCTCACTGTGTCTGAATCTTCTTCTGCATCGGTTTCAGCCTCGTCGGGGTTGGCCTCAAGTTCTGAAAATTATAACAGAACAGACAAATGGTTAGCACAGAGGAGGGGGCAGGGTGGGGGGGTATGAGTAGGCTCACACAGCGCAGGCAGCAGGCTGATTTGAAGGACCACGATGAATGATAGTACATTTCATCAACCGAAGCGTAGCTGATAGAGACATCCACAGGAACCAAAGCATGTCTAGCCCGCTCAGTACTTAACATTTAGCAAAGCCAGACTGTGGAATTTGCAGGACTTGCCCTCTCCCTCGAGTGTGGGCCCAGCTTGTGCAGTGGTGATTGCTTTTCTCCAGGCTGGACCCATCAAAGCAGCGACCTTCTCTTCCAAGGGTGTCAGTGGGTGCAGATTTGCCGAGCCTCCTCCTGTTCGAGTTCTTTCCCTTCTGTTGTGTGCCACCTTCCTCTGTGAAGATGAAAATGTAACTTTTTAGAGAGGGTGTCTTTCTGCTGGTTGGGACATATACAGATGGTTACATTTACAATTGCAATTCCAGTGAATAAATGAAAATATTACTTACACTAACTACTTTTTGCACTGGCCTCCAGACCTCGGGATGGTCACCATTGCTCAGTAATCTTCTGCAAGTTGGTTCCAGCGTTCCTTCATTTCTTTTGGTGAAACTTTTATGTGACCTCTGCTGGTGTCCAGCTCGTGCCATCTGGCCTCAATTACAATAACCAGTGCCTCCATTTCATCCTGGAAGAAATTCTTGGTCCTTGAGCCTCGTTGCATCTTGTATTGCAGCTCCGATTTTTCCAATGAGAATTGAAGTTCTCACACACAACTGGCTCTTTAAAAAATGGCTGAATGCAGACTGGGAGCTGTACTGGGTATGCGCGCTCATAGCAATCACCTCAAAAACATCTTTTTTTAAAACTTATGCGCAGAAAGGTGGGGGGGCATCGGTGTTTCGGTGCAGACATTAGGCTCCACCCCCCGAAGCTAAAGGACAGGCTGCAAGGTGCCAATGTCAAAAAATAGAACGGGGGAACTTGCTACTTTTTTTTTGCAGTAGTCGGGGTCAAAAAAAGGTCGTAACTCGGCAATACGCCAAAAAACGGCATTGGGGGAAATTGAGCCAATAATGTTGCTGCTTTTCCACATCCACCCAGCAATGTGTCAATTGCATTAAATTCCTGACAAGTTTTGAACAAATCCAAATCACGAGAACATACTTCAAATAATGGTAATGGATGAAAGGGCTACTGACTGACAAACTATGGGGCACGTGTAGGATTCACTACCACTGCCTGTCTTAAACTGAGGTTGATATTTGATATTTTGGGGTGTTATTGGCAGCACTAGTGAATCTGTGGCTAGGGATGGTTATATCTTGAAGCATTTGAGAATATCTACAGAAGTACTGATTGCCTCCTGTGACCAGTAATAATACTGGTGTGTGAGGAAATGCTTGTTTTATCTATACCTGGACTGAATGAGCTGCCAGCAGAGCAGAGACCCTCTCGTCACTGGGAAGTTGGAACCTTTGACTTTGTCTGGTTTCAAGTTCTGCTTGTGATAATTAGCCATCGTCTGCTGTGCATGAATTTAATGCACACATTAATGCCTTGCTTTCTAACCCTTCTCCCTCCTAAGTTTGCTACTCCGCTAATGCCAGTGGTCCTAAAAGAGGGCAAGATCTAAACTGTTTTCAGTTCAGAGAGGTGTGAATAATTGCCCAAAATTCAAGAACCTATCTGCTCTTTTATTGTACTTTTATTCAAATTCAGCTAATTACTTACTCTGCAAAATTGAAATTTGTTCAGCAAATTCCGAGAAAATGATAGTTGTTGAGTTTGTGTTCATAATGGGTTTTGTGTGTCTGTCTGTGTGAGTGTATGTGTGTGTGTGCCTCTCTGTGTATGTGTGCGACTGTGTCTGTGGTGTGTGTCTGGGAGTGTGTGTGTGTGTGTGTCTGGGTATGAGTGTGTGTGTGTGTCTGGGTATGAGTGTGTGGGTGTGTCTGGGTTTCTGCGAGTGTCTCTGTCTCTTGAGTGTAGCCATCGCTGTCAGAGGTGAAGTTGTTGACCCGTGCGGACCAGCATGATCCCAGTTTCGATACCCAGTTTGTGCTGATCTGAGGTGCATCCCGAGCATCGGGTCCTTGGGCGAGGGATGAGAAGGCCGTGCTCCTGGTAAGCTGCTCACTGATTCTCCTGGACGTGTGCAGCTGTAGATAGTGGAGGAGGACCGGCTTGTCCTCAGCAATCAGTTGGCCGAGTTGATCACGTGAATAATGGACCGTTTGGGTAGGTTGCTGGGAGCCAATCACCACCTGTGGAATTGTATCTCAGCCAAGGTGTCAACACCTTCAGAAACAGAGGAGAGAAAATGGGAAAGAATTTTTATTTTAAGTTTGCACATGGGTGGGTTTTGGGGAAAGTGAATGTAAGAAAGGGGATTCAAGACATTGCAGTTATTTCAACTGTTAATAAGACCATGCTTTTGATCTGAGATTAAATGGGCTCGTTTCACAGAATGATCTCCATTTTACACTTGTACTTGCCGGAGACTAAATCCTGATCCAGCCCTAAAAAATGATCCAGTAAGCCGCCAACTTCATGTGACCATATTTCAAAATGTGGTCACACACCAACTTGAGTGTCCAACTTTGGTGAATGGTCTTTTTGTGACTACTTAAAAAAAAAAATGATTTTGGTTACAGAAATGTCAGCAGCTTAAGTTGACTTGATTTAAACCTACATTATCTATTTCCTACATTACAACATTCAGAAAGTACTTCATTGGTTGTAAGGTGCTTTGAGATGTCCCGTGGTCGTGAAAGACGGCATAGAAATGCAAGTCTGTCTTTTTATATGTGGCTTAGTAGCAGGAAGCTTGAAAGAGTGTTTTTTATTTCTGTGTACATTTATGTATTCGTTCAAAAACCTCTGAGCTAATGTTATGCTGCATGGTGCCATAGATTCGATCATTTTCTGGTTCAGTGATTCAGTGTGCAGTTAGCCCTCTCGCCTGTAAGGGCTAGTTTCTGAAGCAGTTGGGCATTAATCGCACGCATGATAATCGTGTTACTGGATCCATATCTGAGTTAGATAGTTGCAGAGGTATACTGTGACATAGAATTTACAGCACAGAACCCGGCCATTCGGCCCACCTTCTCCGTGCCGGTGTTTATGCTCCACACGAGCCTCCTCCCACCTTTCCTTATCTAATCCCAAGCAGCATATCCTTATATTCCTTTCTCCCTCGTGTTTATCTCTCTTCCCCTTAAGTGCATCTAATGCTATTCATCTCAACCACTCCCTGTGGCAGAGAGTTCCACGTTCTCACCACTCTCTGGGTGAAGAAGTTTCTCCTGAATTCCCGATTGGATTTATTACTGTGCAGGGTTTGTGGAGGTGAGAGTGTCACATGACGCAGGTATAGGCCATGTATCAGGTGATGGCAAAAATGCACATTCTCTCCAGGCAGAGTTAGCAACAGTAGCAGGCTAGATTTAGAAATGTCCCTTTATTTGTTTATATAGCACATTTAATTTAGGTATCCAGAGGAAGACCTTTCTTTGGTCTGCATAATAACAGGAAAATCTTGTTTTCCTGATTGCAGCACGCTGCCCAGTTTTGTGCTGAATGAGTACTTTGGTTTTACAGCACATTTGAAAACTTGTTAATTAACGGGGTTTATATATTCCTGTCATCATAGGCAGTCCCTCGAAGTGAGGATGACTTGCTTCCATGCCAAAAAGGGATGAGTTCACAAGTGTTTCAATGAAGGACCTAATATTCCAGATCCCGAACTACATCGTGAAGGGTGGAAGATGCCTGTGCTTGGATTTTTTTAAAGTGTGGTGGCCATTGAACACCAGCTACCACTCGGGCTTGACAGAGCTAGGTCTTGGTCCAGTGGCAAGGATTACCCAAGACTAACAGACCAAGCGTGCACACATATCGCAGTGTGGGCTGGCCCGTGCTGCCCCTGGGCCCTCGCCTCTTCTGGGCCTGTAGGAAGTTGATGTTTCCTACCTTGGGTTACACTCCACTACTCCTTCTACAAAGTAAGATGTGTTTCTTTTTCGGAGTCAAAATATGTGGGCTCCACAAATTCTGCTTAATTCATGGTATAATCCAAGACTTTCGAAGGACACTGGGGGTTTCTCCCCAGTGTCCCGGCCAATATCTATCCCTCAACCAACATCACTAAAACAGATTATCTGGTCTTTATCTCCTTTCTGTTTGTGGGAGCTTACTGTGCGCAAATTGGCTGCCATAATTCCTACATTACAACAGTGACTGCCTTTCAAAACTACTTCATTGGCTGTAAAGCCTGAAGTTGTGAAAGGTGCTATATAAATACTCTGGGCTGGATTTTCGGTGTTCTGCCGCCCCTCTTAGCGCCCCGGAGAGGCGGCAATGGAGGCAGAGAACCTGGGCGGCCAGATTCCAGCGCCCCACTGGGACATTCGGTGCCGGTATCGAGGGCCCAGAACTGGCGAGCCAGTGGTGCAATGCCCCTGGTTGCGATACCAGCTCGGTTTCACCCAAGCCTTAGCGCTCCGTAGCACGCCCTGGTGGGACCACCTGTGAAAGTGGGCGTTCTGAGCTGTAGCGACCGCAGTGAGGTAAGTAATTAAAACATTTTTTTTGTGATTTATGTTGTGGTGGCGTGAGCTACATATTGGGAATGTTTTTGGTGTGTTTTTTCAGGTTTTTATTCCCCGGGCCCCAGGCCTCTGTTATGGCGCTGTTTAGCTCGGGATTTTCCCATGCTCAGCCGGCCTTGTGCCCTAAGAGAGGTGTGTAACACCTCCCTTAGCGCTCCGCTCCAAACTCTGGGCACAACTGATGAATTTTGCAATGGCAGGCGCAAACCATTTGCCGGTGCAAAATATACCGCCCCGCCTGGGACACCACCCCCACTGAGACGTGACTGCATTTCCACCCCAAGTTCTTTATTTCTATAATCCAAAGAATATTTAGATTGTAACTTTTAAAGGGGAAATGTGATTGCTGGTTGAGCCATTCACTACATTCATAAATGTTATCACTAACTATGCATGTGGACCATAACAAACTAGTTCACCTTGACCAGGACAGTAGAACCAGAGGACACGGCCTGGATTTGAAGGGTGGGTAAATTCAAAACTAATCTGCGGAAACAATATTTCAATGAGTGAGTGGCAATATATGGGATAGGCTCCCTTGGAAGACGGCAGAAGCAGTTAGTATTAATTAATTCAAATACAAATTAGATAGATTTCTTTGAGAATCAAGTCCCGTTCACCCATCACCCCTGTGCTCGCTGACCTACATAGGCTCCCGGTTAACATAAGAACATAAGAATTAGGAACAGGAGTAGGCCATCTAGCCCCTCGAGCCTGCTCCGCCATTCAACAAGATCATGGCTGATCTGGCCGTGGACTCAGCTCCACTTACCTGCCCGCTCCCCATAACCCTTAATTCCCTTATTGGTTAAAAATCTATCTATCTGTGAATTGAATACATTCAATGAGCTAGCCTCAACTGCTTCCTTGGGCAGAGAATTCCACAGATTCACAACCCTCTGGGAGAAGAAATTCCTTCTCAACTTGGTTTTAAATTGGCTCCCCCGTATTTTGAGGTTGTGCCCCCTAGTTCTAGTCTCCCCGACCAGTGGAAACAACCTCTCTGCCTATATCTTGTCTGTCCCTTTCATTATTTTAAATGTTTCTATAAGATCACCCCTCATCCTTCTGAACTCCAACGAGTAAAGACCCAGTCTACTCAATCTATCATCATAAGGTAAACCCCTCATCTCCGGAATCAGCCTAGTGAATCGTCTCTGTACCCCTTCCAAAGCTAGTATATCCTTCCTTAAGTAAGGTGACCAAAACTGCACGCAGTACTCCAGGTGCGGCCTCACCAATACCCTATACAGTTGCAGCAGGACCTCCCTGCTTTTGTACTCCATCCCTCTCGCAATGAAGGCCAACATTCCATTCGCCTTCCTGATTACATGCACCTGCAAACTAACTTTTTGGGATTCATGCACAAGGACCCCCAGGTCCCTCTGCACCACAGCATGTTGTAATTTCTCCCCATTCAAATAATATTCCCTTTTACTATTTTTTTTTCCCAGGGTGGATGACCTCAATTTCAAAATTCTCATCCTTGTTTTCAAATCCCTCCGTGGCCTCTCCCCTTCCTGTCTCTGGAATCTCCTCCAGCCCCCCCCCCCCCCCCCCCCCCCCGAGATGTCTGCGCTCCTCTAGTTCTGCCCCCTTGAGCATCCTTGATTATAATCACTCAACCACTGGTGGCTGTGCCTTCAGCTGCCTGGGCCCCAAGCTCTGGAACTCCCTCCCTAAACCTCTCTGCCTCTCTTTGCTCCTTTAAGACGCTACTTAAAACCTACATCTTTGACAAAGCTTGGTCATCTGCCGTCATTTCTTCTAATGTGGTTCGGTGTCAAAGTTTTGTCTTCTAACACTCCTGTGAAGCATCTTGGGATGTTTTACTACTGTTGGGGCGCTATATAAATACACATTGTTGTTGAGAATATAACATTTTGGGATTCAGTATTTGAGTCATTTGAGACGTGACGTGTGGTGAGTGCAGCGAGCTCGGGGCAGACCCATGATGCCCAAAGCTCTCCCCCACTGGCAGTTTTCCTCGCCTCGTGTCCGCGTCTGTTGTAGACTCACTGATAGAGATTGATCGCTGGGATTGGTCAACAACTCCAGGATCGTATCACGTGACTACCCAGATGGTAGAAGGCGAACTAGATGGACCGTGGCCTTTTTATTTGTCTAGCACTTCAGTTTACAAGACAGGTTACTTTATCTTTTCCAAAAATGGGATGGGAGGCAGGACCAGAAATCTTATATTCACAGATAGGGAATATTTGAGGAGGTAGAACAGATAGATGGTAACCTGGTATGCCTGTTATACAAACTGAGTTTCATCCCATTGAAATCAGCAGGTGAATTCATTGGGATTCCATCATGGTAACAGTCCGTACCTGGGAGAGTGATGAGCATGGGTCACTCTCCCACATCCCGGACTGCAGGTAAGGTTCATTCAAATTTGTCTTTACTACCTATTTAAAAAACAGAATTTGTTTGGGCTTCTATTTTTAGCATTTTTAAAAAAGCAAGAGATAGCCGAGGTGGGGAAGACTGCCCATGAATTTGTTGCGAATTGGTGCCAGTTACATTATACATCATTTCTCGCCAAAGGAAATCTCTCTGTTTAATGTGTTTGGAGCATAAAGAGGACTGATGGAGGGCTGCTGGACACTTCGGGCTGCACAAGAGCTGCTCTTGTCCACCACTAGGACCCGCACACCACCATCAGTAGACAAAGGGGAACATACTTCACTCTGGTAGATGGCCGCTGCTGGCAGGAGCCCTTATTCTCAAAGCAAGCCACTGAGCACAACGTAGAACACATCCTCAGAAGCAGCCCAATCACAGTATGTCATGCTTTCAGTGATACTGTGGGCATACCCTGATTGGCAGCACCCATGTCATATTGCCTACTTGCCAACAACCATGGCAAACTGTCTGCACAGGAGAAGCAGATGCAGAGCTGTGCCATCTATGACCAGTCACTGGGCTGGCACAGCCAGGGTCAATGCTCATCAACCCGCCTCCACCTTCTTGCAGGCATGCTGCAATGCCAACCTATCGTTGCAAAAATATGCCACCCTCCTCATGATCATCTTGTGTAGCACCAGCTCCACCCTGTTGCAGTCGTCGAGCAGGTTGCCAGGTGGTGGACTGCACAGTCACTCGGGAGTAGACTCGTGCTTTTGCTTGTTGGCTTTCTCTTCTCATTTTTGCCGCGTTTCTTCTTTGGCCTTCCTCATTCAGCCTGGGCAAAGACTGCTCATTTCAGTCTATTTGTCACCCTGGCTTAATTGCTCCCATCCCTTTAAATTTCATTTGCATCTAATTTTCTGCCCCACCATTAGTGTGCTCCCTACACCCGTCCATGTCTGTACTGGATGAATTGACCTTGAAAAATTGGGTTCAGGCAGCACTTTTGAGTCTGTCTAAAGCCTGCATCTAACCATTTGGGTCTACACTGCACCCATATTGGAACATCTAGGTCACCGTGTTGAGCTACTATCATCTCCAGCCATGTTTGACCACCTGAGAGGCTAACAACCTTCAGGTTACCAAAGGCTATCAGGGGAAATCGATTGTGACCTCTTTGTGTTAAAAGTAATGTTAGCTGTTATAATATTACTCTATCAATTTATATTCAACCCTTGAAGTTTATTTGCGAGCCAATTTTTAAAAAGATTTTAGGTCCCTGGGAGGCTTTTTCCAATTAAAATTAAATCTGTTTCAAATATTACTGCTCTTAAATTTAGGAGCATTTCACATCTGAAGTCCAGATTTTATGTGGGAATAAATAGGCTGAATTGTCTTTTTTCTGATGCCAAAAGTTTCCCTATTGAAAGCAAATTGGCTTTTGCCTGAGCTTGGGTTTGCTGAGGCACTGGGGCTTTGTGAACACCTCGTGAACAAAGCACAACTTCCCCGATGGGATACTGTCAGCTTACCAACGCTGATTGGATGTATCTCTGGAGGTTTCATGACACTACTTAAAACCTACCTTTCTTCCCTCGGGGCCGAAATTGCTCTCCGACCCGTTTGGGGTGGACAATTGGAATTAGATGGATAATTACCACCGGGTTCCATGGGATGGGGAATCGAGGGAAATTGCTCTCTTTTCCCGGAAAAAAAAATCTTCGGGGCGGAAGTGAGTCGGGAGTGGGGCGGAAGGCGGGCGATGTCATCAGCGCCACGCTGATGTCTAGCAATGTCCCTCCCCTTCACTTAAAGGGGAGGACCGCTGCGAGCTCTGCAGCCACTTTAGTGGCACCCACTGGGCCACCAGGGATGGCTTCAGCTGGACCAGTGGTCCCGTACCCAAGAGGGTGTGCCCGTTAGCGGCCCGGCCGAACCTGTGGCCGCCACTGTCGGGCCAACTGCAGAGTCGGCCGACAATTAAAA
This sequence comes from Pristiophorus japonicus, assembly GCF_044704955.1. Classification (NCBI taxonomy): domain Eukaryota; kingdom Metazoa; phylum Chordata; class Chondrichthyes; family Pristiophoridae; genus Pristiophorus; species Pristiophorus japonicus. The sequence continues at coordinate 4,165,111 of NC_091998.1, read as the reverse complement.
TAAAATGGCGGCCACGGCAGTGCACCCTCCCCTTTAAGAGCAGCCACTGGCAGCTTCCCAGGAAAAGCTGTCGGGAGCACGCTCCTGTGGGGCAATTTCCCCCGCGGGGTGGCAAAGGGTCGGCACGTGCCCGATAACGGGTCCAGGGGGCAATTTCACATGGGTCGGACCATCCCCCTGCCCCTGGTCAGAAAGGCCTTACCGCCCCATTACCGCCTCTTGGAAGCTATAAGGGGCCTTTAAAGGGGATCCTCCATTGCCATCTCCAATATTTTTATAACCAATGAACAAAAATGTTCAAAGAAAATGAGAAAAATACCCAATTTTTATTAATGCATTGGTGATCTTTCTCTTGGGTGTTGTTCCCAGCCGTGTTCGGGAGATGAATTCTTCAATTCCTGGAAATTCCAGGACAGTCCTAGAGGGTTGGTGACCCAAATATTGCATCTGTTCCAGGAATGCAGGTGCTGTGCTTTGAGGTGCGACATAACGTTGCTGTTGTGTACTGGGCTCTGGGTGGGCAGTGACTGTCACAGTGACTACGTGAAGTGCGATTGGTCATTCCCTTGCCACGGGACCAATTGTGAAGCAGCAGGTAACTAATCAGAAAGCTGTAGAATGAACACACACATTTGAGCTCATCCAAATCTCTGCTGCCTGTATCCTAACTTGCACCAAGTCCCGTCCACCCATCACCCCAGTTCTCGCTGACCTACATTGGCTCCCAGTTTTAAAATTCTCATCCTTGTTTTCAAATCCCTCCATGGCTTCGCCCTCCTTATCTCTGTAGCCTCCTCCAGCCCAACAACCCTCCCAGATGTCTGCGCTCCTCCAACTCTGGTCTCTTCCACATCCCCTATTTTAATCACTCCACTATCGGTGGCCGTGCCTTCAGCTGTTTAGGCCCCAAGCACTGGAATTCCCTCCCGAAACCTCTCCGCCCGCCTCTCTACCTCTCTTTCTTCCTTTAAGACGCTCCTTAAAACCTACATCTTTGACCTCACCTGTCCTAATATCTCCTTATGTGGCTCGGTGTCAAACTTTGTTTGATAATGCTCCCGTGAAGCGCCTTAGAATGTTTTACGATGCCAAAGGTGCTATATAAATGCAAGAATCCATGATTTTCTACTGGAAATTTAACCAATTTTGGGTGGAACAAGTGAGGGAGGGGATATCTGACAGGAAGCGGATAAACGATGCACAACACGCATCATTTTATGGAATCTCACACTGTGTTTACCAGAAAGAGTTTTACCAAATATTTTTCATGTGACCGAGTGAAAGACTTGGGGGTTGAAATTGCCCTTTTTTATGGCTCCATTCGGGCCTCCGGGGGGTGAGACCGTTTTTGCCCAGGGGAGGGGGCACTACCGTCTCCCGGGAAGTTGTCCGGGAGTTTGCGGAGGTGCTGCAATGGCAGCACTACGCCCCGTGGTTAGTGCCCCACGCTGCCACGCAACCGGCGATTACATCATCGCCGTGCGCGACGACCCCTTAACACCCCGCAGGGGAAATTGCCCCACGGGCCACGGAGCTGGCTGACTCTCGGGGCGGCACTTAAAGAGGAGGGCGCCAGCGTGCAGCCCGACGCTCCGTCTTGGGTGCTGGGCTGCTGGCTCGGTCCCACTCTGTGGAGGCCATCAGAGGCTGTTCAGAGTGCACAGCGGCCCTCCCCTTTAAGCGAAGGGGAGGGTCATTGAAGTGCATCAGCGCTACGCGGAACATCCGGGTAGTGTCACCTCCCCGCCCCAGTAGTGCCCCCGAAGGAGATGGAGCGCGGGAGATTGCGTTGGCTTCCTCTGGGGGGCAGTACGCCCGATTCAGTGTCGGGGCGGGACTTGCGCACCAGACACTAAAAGCCCCACTCCAGAAGGTTACCGCCCCCAATTGGGCTGTGGGGTACTTTGGCTCCCTTACATTGACACAGCAACCTTCACAGCCTCAGGACATTCCCAGAGCACATTACAGCCAATGAAGTACTTTTGAAACAAAAGTAAAATACTACGGATGCTGGAAATCTGAAATAAAAAACATACAATGCTGGAAACACTCAACAGGTCAGGCAGCATCTGTGGAGAGAGAAACAGAGTTAATGTTTCAGGTCAATGACCTTTCGTCAGAATACTTTTGAAGTGCAGTCACTGTTGTAATGCAGTTTAATGACTCCTCATGAGGCAGATGTAACAGAATTAAAATGTGTTATCCTGTTAGGCCGGATATGTTTGAAGTTTTAAGATGGATTCCATTCTCAGTTTTTAAAGCTACAACCAGACCGGTCAGCTGACTGTGACATGAATCTTCCTTTGATTGACGTGTGAATTACAGCGTGCACTTCAAATTGTTCAAGCTGCTAACGTGATGCATCCTGTGATTTGCAGCTGGGCAGGAGGCATGTCAGCAGGTATTTGCCTCCCTGGCTAGCAGTCACAAAGTCATCCAAGATTCCAGATAATGTGTATTTACTGTCTCATTAGCACTTAATGAGGCATTTCTCATCATAACTGGATCAAAGATGCTGGTCTCACCAATCTGAGTAAATTAGTTTATTTGAGTAAAAGCAGTTTTAGAGCAATGGGTGGGGTTGGGATAAATAAAATATTAGATAGTCACTAATCAGTCAAGGGAATTCAGGAGCAACGCCTTTACCCAGGGAGTGGTGAGAACGTGGAACTCGCTCCCACAGGGAGGGATAGATGCATTCAAGGGGCAGCTGGATAAACACAAGAGAGAATGGAATAATTAGATATATAGATGGGGTGAGATGAAATGGAATGGGAGGAGGCTCATGTGGAGCATAATCGGCATAGATCAGTTGGGCCGAATGGCCTGTTTCTGCACTGTAGCCTCGATGTAAATTTGAACCTAATTCAGTGGCGGGAATCCCACAGGATCGGGTAGAACATCGGTTTTGCTCCCCACCCAACATTACTCCATGCTGACTTCAATGAAGAGTAAAGTCAGGCGGAGTGTAAAATCATGCACCCAATCCCGTCAGGTTCCTGCTGGGCGGGCGCGGTTAAGAACATAAGAACATAAGAAATGTGAGCAGGAGTCGGCCATATGGCCTCTCGAGCCTGCTCCGCCATTTAATAAGATCATGGCTGATCTGATCATGGACTCAGCTCCACTTCCCTGCCCACTCCCCATAACCCTTTACTCCCTTATCACTCAAAAATCTGTCTATCTTCACCTTAAATATATTCAATGACCCAGCCACCACAGCTCTCTGGGCAGAGAATTCCACAGATTTACAACCCTCTGAGAGAAAAAATTTCTCCTCATCTCAGTTTTAAATGGACAGCCCCTTATTCTGAGAATTAAAATTGCACCAAGTCTGGAAATGTTTTACATGGCATAATAGTAATGTTGCTTTCATCACAATTAATTGACAGTCTCTTCTTCGAAGGGAAATTTGGCCTCATGAAGTGGAACTTCTTGTTGCCAGTAAGAGCTTGAGAGACAGAGGAAGATAGAGGGAGAGAGAGAAAGAGAGAGGGACAGACGCACAGACGCAGAGTCAGAGAGAGAGAGGAAGAGAAACATAGACATAGAGAGACAGAGCAGAGAGAGAAACGTAGTCATAGAGGGCCCAAATTTGGTCCACTGTTTTTTTTCGGCGTACTCACCGGAGATACGCCGACTTCCTCGGGTGAAAATGGCGCCGAAAAGATCTCCCTGGATTCTGGCCGCTCTGTGGCCTCCCATGGCGTGGTGCGGTGTGGTCTGCCCATTCGGGGGCGGAGCTAGGGCCCTGCGCGAAAAACAGTGCCGGCAGCCCAACGCATGCACACTGGAGGTTTCGCGCATGCGCAGTAGCTCCTGCCCCCAGCCAGAGAGTCCTCGGAGAGAGAGTCGGCGTCCTTCCTCGGAGAGAGAGTCGGCACGTTCTCCCGCCCCCTAGCCCTGGCCGAAGGGCTTGCCGGTGCGTTCTTCTGCAGGTGCGATCTCTGAGTTCTCCTGCCTGCCATTGCGTTCTCGAAGTTCTCCTCCCTGCCGGTGCGTTCTCCTGCCGGTGAGTTCTCCCACCCCTATTCCCGGCCGAGTGACCTCCCGCACCGGCCGGCCTGGCCGCTGACTTCCGGGCTGAGTTATTAAGGTAGGACTTAAGTTTTATTATTTATTTATTTATTATTGATGGTTTTTATGCTTCTTGAATGTTGTTGTGAAGGTGTTTAGTGCTTTGCAAGGTCCTCTCGCTTCCCTTCCCCCCCAGCTCCCATCTCTGGCTACCTGCACTGATTTCTTAACTCTCCGCAAGAGTTTTCTGTGCGGCCACATACGCTGGCCTAAGTTAGTTTGGAGTAACTATTTGCTGTCCAAAGTGACCTAAATGGCCAAAACGGATGTAGGTGGCTGGTAACGCCCACTTTTGGGGAAAAAAAAACGAAACCAAAAAAATCCTAACTAACTCACTTACACTGGCGCAAATTAAATGTGCAGAATGAGGATTTTTAAGATACTCCAGAAAAATCAAATTGTTCCAAAAGAACGGAGCCACTCCTGGGCAAATTTGGGCCCACATAGAGGCATAGAAGACAGAAGCATAGGCAGAGAGAGAGAGAGAGAGAGAAACATAGGCAGAGAGAGAGAGAGAGAGAGAGAAACATAGGCAGAGAGAGAGAGAGAGAGAGAGAATCTGGAGAGGTCTGCAAGGTTCCAGGAAGTTAAAGCTGCGAGTAAATGCATTTAAGAGAAACTTCTGTTCAAAGTGGCACCGGGCTGAATGCTTCCCGGAACAGTCCCTGGAACAGGGTCATGTTAAACCCCTTGTTGCTTTCTAAAACTCGTCCACTCGCTCTTAAAGTGGACATTTCAGTTGTGTGGATTTGAAAGTATTGACTGGCTTTGTTGCTTTTAGAAGCTGTTAGTCTGGTCTGTGAAACTCCCACATACAGACTGATGAGAAGTCTGGGACATTTGACACCAGTTCCAGGCCTGGGTTTGATACTATACAATAGGTCATTCTAGGTATACAGAAACCCCACAGACAGTGGGGTACAACTATCAGAAGAGAATCCGTGTTTAAAACTTAGCTTAAATTTATAATTCCATCATTTTCTGCCATTCTAAATATTGATGATATAAACATCTGTACAATATATGACATCATCACTTAGTGCATGTAACTGGAGCAGCGTACTGACATTCCATGATGAGGTTTCATACTTAACTTACCGACTTCCTGAATCGATTTTAATTTTACCGCACCGATGGAGAAATTTAGAGTAATCCTGTGACAAATCCAGAGCACCACTGGAGATATCCTTGAGCTAAAAGAGCACAAGAAAGCTGTCCCAGTCCCACAGTTCAATAAATTGCTAGTTGGTCTCTGTGGCATTGCACATGGGGAGTTGTGACTAAGTACAGTACAGGACTGCTGATGCTGAAAATCTAAAATAAAAGCAGAAAATGATGGAAATACTCAGCGGGTCAGGCAGCATCTGTGGAGAGAGAAACAGAGTTAACGTTTCGGGTCGATGACCCTTCAGGTTTTGAGCAAGTGCAGGGACAGGGAAAGGGGGGAGGGGAGGAAAGAATAAAAGGGAAGGTCTGTGATGGGGTGGAAGGCAGGAGAGATTAGAGATAGAAGGGATAGTGGTGTGAGGCAAAAGGGAATGGGACAAGTAAAGGAACAAAAGATGGGTCCAGAGGAGGTGTAAATGGGAATAGCTGAATCAGCAATAGCTGGCGTCCAAAAAAATGGGTTATGATCTAAAATTGTTGAACACAGTGTTGATTCCGGAAGGCTGTAAAGTGCCTAATAGAGGCTGGCTGATATTTAGACCCGGGCATACAAATGCAATTCAGTTCTCATTGTAAAATTATACATTGCAGTTACAAAACAGACCATTCGGCCCAACCAGCCTATCTCGGCATTTACTCCGACGGGCAATAATTCTAGTCACATGTACCCACCATGTTCCCATATTCCATAATCCCCTTTTACCTCATCCCGCTTTCCAATCTAATCTTGAAATTTGACACAGTTTCTGCCTCACACCTGAGCGTGAATTTCACAGCCTCACAACCAATGTTCACTCTTATTTTTTTCCCGTGCATGGTCCCTTTAACTGGTTAAGCAGCCCATTTACATTTTCACACACGCGCGGTTTCTTCCATGTAAAAGTAGCCTCTGTGGGATCTCCTGCCTGACGCGTGGCTGCAGGACTTGCCGAGAATGTTGCTCACACCTGTGTGTGTGAAGAAGGTTTTCCGGCCCTCTTCTAAATCTCTGCTGTACTTACACCATCCCCCTAGTAGTGACATGTTTTTAAAAATGTATTAATTCCTGGGATGTGGGTGTCGCTGGCAAGGCCGGCATTTATTGCCCATCCCTAATTGCCCCTTGAGAAGGTTGTGGTGAGCCGCCGCCTTGAACCGCTGCAGTCCGTGTGGTGACGGTATTCCCACAGTGCTGACTTTGTCATTGTGGTTTGGTAAAACGGAGTGGCTTACAAAGCTATTTCAGAGGGCAGTTAAGAGTCAACCACATTGCTGTGGGTCTGGAGTCACATATAGGCCCAGACCGGGTAAGGGCGGCAGATTTCCTTCCCTAAAGGGCATTAGTGAACTAGATGGGTTTTTAACGACAGTCCAGTAGTCTCATGGTCACCATTACTGATACAGGTTGAGCGCCCGAAATCCGGAGTTCCAAAATTTGGAATGTTCTGGAATCCGGACACCGGGCCGATCCGTGGTGGGGTCATCTGGAAACCGGAAAATGTTCCAGAATCCGGACTCCCCCGGCGGCCCGACCTCGCTCTGGCCCTTGGCGGCCCGACCTCGCTGTGACTTCACCCGCCTCAACTTCGCCCACCCCGGCCCTCGGCGGCCTGACCTCGCCCTGGTCCCGGCTCCCCCCTCTCCCCCTTACCTCGGCTGTCAGACCCCACCTACCTCAACCCAGGCAAAGACGTTCCAAAATCCGGCAATACCTGGAATCAGGAACGGCCTCGGTCCTGAGGTTTCCGGATTTCGGACGCTCAACCTGTACTAGCTGTGTTTTAAAAATTTCAGATTTATTTAATTAAATAATTGAATTTAAATTCCCCCAGCTGCTATGGTGGGATTTGAACTCACTTCTCCAGATTATTAGTCATGGTCTCTTGAGGATTACTTGTCCAGTAACATAACCACTATGCTACCGTATCCATTGCAGCACCTCCACTGGGGGGAGGCTGTAGTTACAGCTCCACAGGTTTAGGCCGTTTCCATTATAAATATGGACATGGGAATTTATAATGGGCATTTGCACTAACGTAAGATTTTTTAAATGTTACAGATGAGAGGCTGTTGAACAAGAATTGTTTTTTCTAACTGTGTACAATTGCCATGAGTGGAATAAAGCGTTCGTACACATCCCATCATTATTTCATGCCGTCAACCCCTGCTTGACTATAAGTCTCATTATATTGCCCGCTGGCAACAATATTACCTAAATAACATGACTAACAGGCAAGTTAAATTGACCGTTTACTACTTTGAACCACAGTCTCCCCTTGTCTTACTTTCTTAACGTAATTCAAAGTAATATTCTGGATTTTCCTTTTCCATATTCCTAACTAACATGTACACCTCTATAGGATCACCTCTCAGTTGCCCCCTGTCTAAGTTTATCCAGTAACGTAAATGTCTTAAATAGATACCCAGGCATGACAATAAGCCAGCGTGTGTTCATTAGGTATGTGTTTGAATTAAAACCAAGCCCAAGAGATGAGCAAAGTGCTGCCTAGTATAGCCCTGTTCACACAACAGACGGAGGGAGAGCAGCCCAACACAGTCCTGCGAGCTGAGCACAGATACCAAAGTGGTGAAGTAAACTGACCAGGTTGGTATCCCATATTGTCTAAATACTCGGCCACTTTTAAAAATAAGATTCTGGAGAGATTCCAAGTCCTGCTTCTACACTTTACAGCATCTGACAATCTGTCCATTTCCTTTACTGAGTTGGGGAGTTTGGGGGGAGAGTGAGACACCTCTAAATTTCAAATCAAATCTGGGCCAGAGATGTAAACACAACCACTGTGCTTAGTGGACTGCTCAGCCACCTAAGAACTCATTTTAAGAGTGGAAGCAAGTCTTCCTCGATTCCAAGGGACTGCCTATGATGATGATGATGGCTTCTGGTGAATTTCTTTGCCGAATTCCCACTAATAAATCAGCAGCGAGCCGAAAGATTTGCGTTTTGCATTGTATTTATCTCTTAAATAGCATGTTGGGACGGTGCAGTATGGAGGGTCACAATCTCTTAGTATAACTCTAGCATTTGCAAAAATAAGCCTCCTGTCTAGTGTTGCACATCTGTTGTATGTCGAGTAATCGGTTTCCATAGTTCTAACTGTGCAGGTGTGCTCCACACGTGTCTTTGGAAAGTAGCTTTGGGTGTTGCAGTAATGTGAAATATGAAGAATAATTACAGCCATACATTTGTCACAGTCCAGCATTTGATATAGAATCATTTTCTTGAAGGTGTTTTTTCACTACTTTGGCTCTGCACCAGTTGGCAACAAGTACGGAACCCACTTTTTAATCGCGACTTTAATGACTATCTCTTTTATAACGTTAATAATGTTCTCGAGAGAGAGGGGCAGAATCCCGTGCAAGTGCTGAGCTATGTACATTCAAGGTTCTGTGCTTCTCCCCAGGACGGGGACTGCCGACCCATCGCGCTTCTAATTGTATCAGCGTGAAAATGGGAGATGCAGTTTAACAGCACATCCAAACAACAGCAACGTGTATTTATATAGCGGCCTTAACGTACTAGAACGTCCCAAGGCGCTACACAGGAGCGGTATCAAACAAAATTTGACACCAAGCCACAAAAGGAGAATTTAAGACAATTTTGACCAAAAGCTTGGTCAAAGAGGTAGGTTTTAAGGAGAGTCTTAAAGGAGGAAAGAGTGATTGAGAGGCGGAGGGGTTTAGGGATGGCATTCCAGAGTTCAGGGCCCAGGCAGCTAAAGGCACGGCTGCCAATAGTGGAGCGATTAAAAGTGGGGATGCCCAAGGGGCCAGAATTGGAGGAGCGTGGACATCTTGGAAGGTTGTAGGGCTGGAGGATGTTACACAGATAGGGAGGGGTGAAGGTTGTGCGGGGATTTGAAAACAGGGGTGAGAATTTTAAAATCGAAGCATTGCTGGATCGAGAGCCAATGTTGGTCAGCAAGCAATAGTATGCTGATGTTCTCCTTTTGTTTCTGCAATTGAAAGCGTTAGCAAACTTTCTAAAGCAGTGAGGCAATGTCAGTGGTGCCATCCTACAGGTGCGATGATAAACTGAGGCCCCGTGTAACTGTTGTGTTGGTTCAGGTGGATGTTAGATACCGAGACAATTTTCAAAGAAAGTGGGAATCGCTCCTGTCCCCTTTCCCTACTGTCCTGGCCGACATTCATCCCTCAACCAAAACAACAAAAAACAGATTCAAATCTTACTGGCCCAGATTTTCCGGGGTCTATGACCGTGTATGTGGCTGTCAATACCCTGCATGTTCCAGATTTGCGCATGCGCATGTGCGAAAACCCAGAACTTGCAATCTGTCGAGTTTTAGTTTGACAGATCTTCCGCATCCCTGGGAAATGGTCATTTGGTGGCGGAGAGTTGGGCTATTTGCCCAACTACTGCCCAGCAAATGTCCGTGAAACTTTTGTGCCTGGTAAAAGCAGGTGTAAAGCTGCATTTTAGCAGCATAAGAGTTTAAATAAATATTAAAATATATATTTTTTCATTATTTAAACATAAAAAACTTTAAAATTAGGTATAGATTATTTTTTAGCCCCATTAAAACATTTACATTTATTTTTCAAAAAATAGTAAATTTTAGTTTTAAATGTTTAATTTAATTGTATTTTAATTAATTTTGAACATGTAATGATTTAACTTGTGTGAAATTTGTGTTTTTTAGGGCTTCCTATTAAGCTTATGGGGATTTCGTACATAAGCATAGTGGGAATCCTCCTTTCTAATTGGTTGGGCCTGGCCATGTGATCCCAGGGGTGCTTGCGCCCCTGGGTTACGTGGGCCTTTACGGATGCTTACGTGGGGAGGCCCAGGAGTGCGAGTCTATGAGCCTTCGGGACTATCAGGTACTTTTCTTGCCTGCAGAAAGCCTCAGACCAAAAATTCAGGCCTAATGTGTGCAATATGGTTACCCTGTCCCCCACATCACAGTGACTGTACTTCAGAGTAACTCATTGAACATGAAGTGCTCTGAGAGACATGATAAGGTGTGAAATGCTGTATATACGGCATCTTCCCTTTCGTCGCCAACTACATGAAATATGCAGAAAGATGACGTGGGGCAATGGTCGAGAAATTGGGCTGCCTAGCTTCTGTTTTTCAGATGCTACGTGACCTCCTAAGTCCCTAACATGGAGGGCAGGAAGTATTCTCAGTATAATTTTAGTGCCGTGTGGAAAATGTTGCACTTGCTTCGAAATCTGTAGTATGGTGAGTAACCAGTTTTCTAACATTGAGGTTCGTGGTCCGATATCCGGGACTCTTTGGACCTCTCCATGAGGGAGGGAGGGTGCCTAAAGATGGGCGCTCCTGAAATTCTGGGCCAATCTCTGTTCACTGTGGAAAGATCCGACATTCCTATAATTCCATTCTGTGAATGTAGGAACGTAGGACCTCCCACAATGTGGAGAGATACCAGACCTGAACGCATTGCATTAAATAATACATCTGTCAGCACCAGGCACAAAACTTGTGGCTTTTGATGATTCTGTATAAACTCCTGCGGTAATTTTGCATTGTATGACCTGATTTACATTGAAGCCGCTGACTTGGTTCCAGTTATTGTTTATGTATGAAGGGCTGTTGGATCCCCAGTTTTGTAGGTCACTGTGACCTGGAAGATATAGTAGCAGTTTGTGGGTGGAAAACCTGCAGTTGGATAAAATGTGCAACACTCATACCATCTCGTGTTAATCTGGGACATACTTTTCCGTACAGATAAGACATCTGTCATTAAAGGAGAAGGGAGGATATAAGGGAGTACTTTGTGTATGGAGTACTTCCCTCCCAAACCTGTCCCATAAATCCTGCTCTGTACACGTGAGCAGTGCTCTGACAGCTCATCCGATCAGCCAATCCTCACCTGCTCCCAGACAATGTGTGTTGGCAAGCTACTCCACTGGGTGGAACATCACATTTGAGCCTGAAGCTGCACTTGGCACACCCTTTCCTGGGCTAGAAAGTCAATAACAAACCTACTAGTCAGCCGCAACTCAGTGGGCAACTCTGAGTCAGAAAGTCATGGATTCAAGTCCCACTCCAGGGACTCGAGAACAAAATCTAGGCTGACACTCCCAGTGCAGTGCTGAGGGAGTGCTACACTGTCGGAGGTGCCGTCGTTCGGATGAGAAGTTAAAACGAAGGCCCCGTCTGCCCTCTCAGGTGGTCGTAAAAGATCCCATGGCACTATTTCTTAGAAGAGCAGGGGCATTATCCCCGGTATCCTGGCCAATATTTATCCCTCAATCAACATAACAAAAACAGATTATCTAGTCATTATCACATTGCTGTTTGTGGGAGCTTGCTGTGTGCAAATTGGCTGCTGCGTTTCCCACATTGCAACAGTGACTACACTTTAAAAGCACTTCATTGGTTGTAAAGCAATTTGAGACGTCCGGTGGTCGTGAAAGGCGCTATATAAATCCAAGTCTTTTTACTAGTTCCAGTCTGGAGTGGAAATCCTGACCGACTTCCTTTTTGTAATTCCGCTCGGTCCCAGGGTCCAGGGAACGGAGGAGAGTGGTCGAACTCTTTCCGATGCGCTGGTCGCCATCACCTTGCTCAGTCCAGGCCAGAGATTTAACTTGGGACCTCGGTCTGTGTGGGTCAGCACCACAAGGGCTAGCGAATTTACCCATTGATCCGGCAGTCGCTAATGCTTTGGAGACTTCCCTCCCTGAATGTGAATCCTCTCTCGTCCCCATTCGGTGCTAGTGCCCAGTTAAATGCCAAAATAACCTCTGGAGAATCTGAAGCGGGGGGAAGTGACCGGGCTGGGAGACAGATAAGGTCGTTACTGATTATTTCCATTTTCAGTACGTGAATCCTCATTGGATATCTTACTTTTACACTGTCGCCAGCTTCTTGATGTGTCGGGATTTGATAATGAGGGCAAGAGAGGGAAAGATCTTGTGCAATACATCAGGAATTACGAAACCTTAGCCCTTGGCGGAAAGGGAAAGCGGCTTTCAAATAGATGAATAAGAAAACCCTTTGATTTTATGCCACGTACAGAATGTTTCTGTTCTATGCAGCTCAATGAAAACGGAGTTTCGTACACACTGTGCCAGGTTTCTGCTTGTGTTACACGGTGCGGACACAGTGTTAAATGGTCTGAAGTGACAGGAGAAGGAAGTGATTCCAGACAAAAGGGGCGATGGTAGTATTTATATGTTCTCTTTCTGTAATGGATAGGCTTTCCATTTTGTTGTATACACATCTGAATACGATCATTTTCCTTTGTGCACCTGTCGCCTTCAGTGGAAGTACATGGTTGTATGTGGAGCGGGGGAGTGACAGCAGAACAATAGGCTAGGTCAGTTCCCCAAAGTAGAGATCATCGTGGCACGAGGTTATTTTGTAGTCACCACAGGAAACACATCCCCTCGCCGTTAAATTTCCATTTCACTATCCAGAGTTTTAGGTGCAGAGGTTTGAGTCAACTGTAAGTTGCAGGAATGGAAGGAAATGCAGTGAAGTGAACGAGAGACATTGCAAACATTACAGCAGTCACCTTGTGGTGAATACATGTGGGGCTGCAGCATTGAACAGAAAAGGCTTCAGTTAGCATATTGACCATTTAGCCCAATGAGAACATTTATATAAACTAATGAAGCTGCTAATTTTGTGCTGACAAAGGTTGTTAATTTTATTTTTCTTCTTGCTTTTACGAATTTCCTGACACATGGCAAAAGGCAGCTTTTGCACATTCCCGCTGTTCCAGTGTGTTTGTTGGGCAGCTCTCTGTTGTAGTTGACAAACTAATCATTGAAGTCCGTGAGAACTAAGGCTGTTTGCACCTAAGGCAATAACTTTAAAAAAAAAACTTGTCAAAGGGTTTTATTTCTTTCTTCTTGAATACCACCAACAAAGGCATTTGTTTGTGCTGCTAAACCATTCCATATTCCAACAGCCCGATCTTGGCAGTGGAGTACAATATCCTCTACTATACAGTCACACGCTTCTACAGTGTACAGGCTACTATATGATAGCCATTAAAAGAAAGGCTTACATTTATATAGCGCTTTTCATGACCATCGGACATCTTTACAGCCAATGAAGTACTTTTGGAGTGTAGTCACTGTTGTAATGTGGGAAACACGGCAGCCAATTTGCGCACAGCAAGCTCCCACAAACAGCAATGTGGTAATGACCAGATAATCTGTTTTTTGTGATGTTGATTGAGGTGTAAATATTGGCCTCAGGACACCGGGGATAACTCTCCTGCTCTTCTTCGAAATAGTGCCATGGGACCTTTTACGTCCACCTAACTATAGAATACACTATACCATGCAATATATATACTATATATTACTATACAATACACAATATATAATACTGTACAACATGCACACTGCTTTACAGTGCACATCACAACAACAACTTGCATTTATATAGCGCCCTTAACGTAATAAAATGTCCTAGGGCACTTCACAGGATCGTAATCAGACTAAAATATACACTAAGCCAAAGAAAGAATGAACTCCAGTCTATAGCCCCTTGCACGATCTCAGGGCGTCCCAAAGCGCTTTGAAGTAATTACTGTTGTAATGTAGGAAAGAAGGAAACATTAGGACAGGCGACCAAAAGCTTGATCAAAGAGATAGGTTTTAAGTAGCATCTTAAAGGAGGAGAGAGTGGTTTGGAAATATACAATACACATTGTACTACTATATAATATGCAGTACAATACAATATGCACATTGTTATACAATAATATATTACTATGCAAATATGTACTACAAGTTCTAAACTTTACCAAACTAGATGGTTGTTGTGTCAACTGTTACTTTTTAGTCAGTAAAACTATTAGAAACTAGGCTTAGGACTGAATGGCTTGCAAGCAGCTGGCTCCTAGTTGGTTATTCCTGGACCTTTGCTGAACCTCTGGCTGTGTGTGCCTCGGTAGGAGGGGGATAGTGTTCAACCTTTGGCTCCAGGGTCACTTGTGGCCCCTGAACTCTAATATCCTGGCCAGCAATATCTGGCCAACCCAGTCCGATTTGCATTTATGTTCCTGATTGAATTTTGTGGGCCAAGAGGTTTAGAAAGGACTGATCTTAGTGCTGTTGTTGGCTCTGTCCACACTGGCTCCAGACAATGCATACTGCAAACGTCTGATTGCGACAACAGCTTAAGATATGTCAGTGGGGAAATCCACACAGCCCACGAAGACATAATTAGGCATTTCTGCTGCAACTTGACGATTTGGTGTTTATTAAAAAATATCGGGCATTAGAGGGGGCAGCTGAGCATCATTCGGAATTTTCTACACCATAAAGTTATACGGATTGTGATGTGCAATCTGGCGAGCTGTGGAGAAGCACTGCTCTTGCTCTGCCAGAACTGGCTCCTTCAACGTGGGAGGATGGAGGAGGAGGAGCAGCTGTATGTCCTCGCCCGCCTGTAACCTGACCCAGGTTCCTGGGCTGAGTATTGGGCACTATAGTAGCTCTGCAGTCAGCGTGGAAGGAGCCAGATCTGACTGGCTCTTGGGTTTGCTATCTCAATTCTTCTAATTAGAACTGTTTTGATTTTTGAAATACTGCGTTCTGGAGCAATTGGAATCATTTCACAGAAGTGCATTTGTTTCAAACTCACCAAAATATGTGGCTTTCTGCTGCTAGGATCCTTTGGTAAAAAGTTTAGAGGGGAGACGAGGAAACGTTTCTTCCCCCAGAGGGTGGTGGGAGTCTGGAACTCACTGCCTGAAAGGGTGGTAGAGGCAGAAACCCTCACCACATTTAAAAAGTACTTGGATGTGCACTTGAAGTGCCGTAACCTACAGGGCTACGGACCTAGTGCTGGAAAGTGGGATTGGGCTGGGTAGCTGTATGTCGGCCGGCGCGGACACGATGGGCCGAATGGCCTCCTTCTGTGTCATAATTTTTCTATGATTCTAATGGCTGAGAAATACGACTTGCCCCCCCTAAACAGCTGCAAAGACGGGGGTGGGAGTGGTGGTGGGGGAGGGGTGGAGGTGGTGAGGGTGGGGTGGGGATGGGGGAGGGGTGGGAGTGGTGGTGGGGGAGGGGTGGAGGTGGGGGAGGGGTGGGTGGGGGAAGGGTGGAGGTGGGGGAGGGATGGGGCAGGGGTAAGGGTGGAGGTGGGGGAGAGGTGGAGGTGGGGGAGGAGGTGGGGGAGGGGTGGGAGTGGTGGTTGGGGAGGGGTGGGGGTGGGGGTGGTGGAAGGGGTTGGGGGGTGAGGCGATTCCCCTGGGGGGAGGGAGAGGGCTTCAAACGCAGCAGCACTGGGCCATCGGTTTTCTGTGGGCTCAGGAGGAGCTCTCCTCCTTCTCTTGGGCCCTTTGTTTGTACCTGACATTGAGCAACAAAACCCAATCAGAGTGTGTGTGGCACAAGCTCCGCCCATTTGTACCTGAATTTCGCATTCAGGGTCCTACCACCAGCATGGGACCACGATTTGGATATTTAGGGGACCTAATGCCTGTTTCAAGGCACCCTAAACGACCAAAAGTCACCTGAGCCAAGATGGCGTCTGCCGCAATCCTGACACAGTGCCTGCGCGGGAGAGTTATGATGGCTGTTAGTTGAATTTCTCCTTCAAAGATTTATATGGAACTCCCACATCATTTATCTCAGTTGTACCTAAATTAAAAGCAGATATTGAGATAAATTGTGGTTTTATTGATCAGTTGCAACATGGGTAACTTCTGTGTGGTTAATTTTGGGTCAACATTAATTCCACATCAACGTTTAAAAACATGAGTAAGTTTTATTTATTTCTCTATCTCAATCCCGCCTTTTCCCACCCTCCAGTCTTTGAAAATGTACAGTCTGTTCAGTGACTGATTCAAAGCCGGCTAGATTTATTCCCAAAAGCAAACGCTTTGCTGAAACCTCTTGAGTCACAAGGGAACTTAAATCCACTTCAGATTGAATGTGTTCCAGATCCTGTATTATTTCAGTGAAATGGCTTGGATAGCAACCAAGAGCTAAAATATTTGTATCTGAAGTTTCTCCCCAATTCCCATTTACCCGAGTGCTTGGTTCTCCTGTGGCCTTCAGAGCTGCCCAGTGCTTAACCGTGCTTTAAATCTCGCTCAAGGAAACTTGGTAAACTCTGGTCTGAGTGAGAAGTGAAGATAAGTAGCTGTGCGCGACACTGCAGATGGCTTGGTGCTGTTCTCCAGCCACGTGCTGTAAGCTGACAGAATGGGCCCCGTTCTGCATCGAGCACTGGAACGAAAAGCACAAGTCCCAGGGAAGGCCCATCACTGGACCTCACAGCATTGATAAAGCTGACCCATTATTTCCCCTCGATCAGAATGAAAGTGTGCAATATCCTTTCGGTCCAAATCAAAAGAAAAGTAATTGTGAAATTATTTTATAAATTGCTCTCTTTCTCTCTGCAGCACCGGAAACTTGCTGTAAGCAGCAAATATTTTCAAAATTCTATATAATGGACTGAAATTTTGGCTTAACACAAGGAAATCCATTCAATGCTTCTTGCCTTTCTCCAATTAGTAAAAAGACCTCTTGCCTATTGGGAGAGGTGATGATTTAAATGATTGTGCTATGTCCACCTCTCTCCTCTCTCCCCGCCAGAGACCCGACCTTTTAATTTGGGGAGAGGCTCTAGAAGACAGGCAAATAGCACTGGCCACAGGCTGTCTCATTAAGTTCTTGCATTGACTAATGGGTTATAGCAGTCGCCATCCTCCCTCGCTGCTGGCTGTCAGCTTTGGATCTGTCAGTCCTTTTCCGGTAAAGTAGAACTGTTTGCTCGGCTACTACTGAGTTAAGAATAAACAAGAAGACAGGTTGGGGATCCATGGTCATTATTGATGCAAGCAGAGCTAACTGACTCCACAGCTGACGTTGCCGGTGCATTTATTTAGGTAGTTCCCCCCGCTCCGCCCCGCCCTCCCCCCCAGCCTCCTTGGGGAGTGGAAGAAACAGAATGATGAACGAAATCCTGATTCCTCAGGTCTATGAAATGAGGAGACCATCATTCCAGGGCAGTGTCCGTGGTTGGTCAGCCAACCTGACTCATTGATGGGTCTTGGAGGGGCTGTGGGCTAGGATTCTTCACGTTGGGATTTTTCATCATTCTGTAAGCCAACGTTGTAACGGTAAGCGAGCAGCTTACTGGCGCTCTTTGCTGCTAAGCTGCACAGCTTTAGTTACCTAGGTTCCAGTCTTACCCCAGCAAACACTTTGGAAAAGGTGGGGGGGACTTCCTGAGACTTGACTCGTACCATCCAGTATCTAATTCCTTTAGGTTTAGCCAAAGTTGTCCCAGTGCTCGTGGTTCTCACAATGTGATGCTCTGAAAACACACTCCCAGAGAACCCCGGCTCTAACTTTCGAAAAACCGTGTCTGCGACTCAGGGAAAACACGGATCGTGTACAGAAACTATGAATAGGGCTAGGTCAACAAACACGGGAACGTATAGAGATTTGATGATCGATGGGCAGAAACCTGGCAACCTTGCTGATCTCCTTGGAATCCTTTTGCATACTTCGTAGAAACGAGGCACCCCTGTTAGAAAAGCTGAGCCCTGTGCAGTGACACTGTGCAAGGTCCATCAGGGAAACCGAGACTCCTATTGATGTTGATTTATCAATCGAATTAGTTCAGAAACTCTGATGGGCTTCTGCATGTTAGGTACCTGTCTGATCAAAAGAAGACATTAATAACAAGTAGACTTCTATTTGATATTAATAGAATCATGCAGCACAGAAAGAGGCCATCGGCCCATCGTGCCTGTGCTGGCTCTTTGGGAGAGTGATCCAATTAGTCCCACTCCTCTGCTCTTTCCCCATAGCCCTGCAAATTTCTCCTTTTCAAGTATCTATCCAATTCTCCTTTGAATGTTACTATTGAATCTGCTTCCACCGCCCTTTCACGCAGTGCGTTCCAGATCAAAGCAACTCGCTGCGTAAAAAAAATTCTCCTCATCTCCTCTAATGGATTTTTGTCAATTATACAGTAGTTGAAAATTGGACAAGAGTTATGCAGGTGATGCTGATGTTCAAGATTAGTTTAGAAACAGATTGGGGGCAAATTTAAAACCTCCGCCCCTGGCTGAAACCGGGCAGGTAGGCAGTTAAAATTGCCCAAGTTACGTTTCTGCCCAGGAGCTGACAGGTTCCGATATTCACCTGTTCTCCTGACCAGGTGACAACAACACCCCGTGACCCAACCACAGCTTTTACTGGGTGCCCCCCCCCCCCCCCCCTCACCCCAGGGGGAGTGGCAGCGATTCTCCCACCAGGCTAACCCTGTGGTGAAGAGGATCAGGGTCAGGAGAGGACCAGACTACCCTGGGGCCAGGAGCAAGAGGAGTTTACTCCTCTAGGTCTCCACAAAGAAAGCTCGGGCCTCTGTTCCCACAAACTCCGCCCCCTCCCCCACCTTTTCCAATCGGGGGGTTTCCGCGGGATGGCACAGCAGGTGATCCCACCACCTACCTGCTGTTAGCGGGAGGCAGCCAGGTCACACCGTTTCTGCCGTGTCCCTGTCTGCTGATGTCCTGCCTGCATGGGAATCCGCCCAGTGGGATTTAAATGAATCCCAGCCTCTTAAATCGGCCAGGTCTCAT
Source organism: Pristiophorus japonicus (assembly GCF_044704955.1). NCBI lineage: Eukaryota > Metazoa > Chordata > Chondrichthyes > Pristiophoridae > Pristiophorus > Pristiophorus japonicus. The sequence goes on along the minus strand of NC_091998.1, from coordinate 4,146,308 downwards.
TCTGTCGTGCAATTCACTCACTGACGTGGTTTCTCGCGGTTAAAATCCAGGCCACAGTTTCAGGTGGGGACATGTCGAGAAGAGAAAAGTTGAGTATCTCAAATAATGTGGGTTTTCCTTGCTTGAATATCCTCTTACTTAATTTCTTTGCCCAAATCCGACATGAAAATTCCTCAGGCCCACACAGCAAAGTTAATTTGTGGTTCATTCCCGCTGCCGTCCTTGGGAACTACTCCCATGTCCTGATTGTTTCACCCACTTATGACCTGATGAACTTGAAGTAAATGCGTTAACCATCAGACTGGACAAAAGAGGATCTGTAATCGCAAACGCCATTCCACTCTATAAGATGGATAACTGAAACATGCCTTTTAGCATTAGCACTGAGACAGGGGGCTTTGGTTCCATGTGCTGACGTCTCACATGGATCTATTCAAACCAGTCTCTTGGCGTGGTCAGTTTAAGTGACCAGCAATCAGGCTGCAATAGACATAATTGTGCAAATGACTGTTCTGATCACCGATTGCTCTGAGGATATAGCCTTTGGTGCAGATTGCTAGTTTGTGCTTCAGTGGTAAGTACTTATGCAGACGGCCCTTTCAGTCACTGCACAGTCTGCCGCTGATAATTCATTGTAACTTTTTGCACTTAAAAAAACTGAATTGTCCAATAATTAGAATTAGTTAACATAATCCACACAGCAAAGTGAGAATTTATCACTAAAGAAAGTTAAATTATTAGATCATTTGATTAAACAACTTTGATTGATGAGGACTAGATTGTATGACCAGGGCTATGCATCGTCTATAACATCACTAGCTGTTACACATTTATACGTTGAGAAAATAGTTAATAAATAATAACCTTTGATATACTCTGCTCATATCTCAGAACCAATCTAACCAGCGAATCCTTTGTGAATTGCAAGGTAAGACAGCAGTTATACTGCAACTTTTGCATCACTGAAGTGGTTTCCACTTTGCAGTGGTAAATGTCAGTGTACCCCGAAGCCTACAGTAGAGAGGGAGAAATTGAGGGGCCGAAATTGAGCCCTGCCCCAAACAGGGCGCAACTACTGTTTCTGAAAGTTTTCCTCCGCTCCAGTCCATGGCGGAGATACTGGAGAAATTCACATCTTTGAATTTTTTTTGGTTGGGGCAGTGTTCTGGTCGGCTGCGGGGCGGAAGGGCCATTGCAGTGAGTCGGCCGCCCCGACCAGTCATCAGCACATCGCGGACACATCACAATGTCCCTCCCCTGCAGTTTTGATCTTGGGCGCTTTTGCAAAATGGCCAGTAGCGAATCGACAGCCCACTAACAAAGGCCCAAAGACCTCGTGTAGAGCTACAGAGCCACTTTTGATTAGTTTAAAAGTGATAACAGCACTGTAAATATTGTTATGGCAAATGTGAAGCAGAATTTACCACGTGTGCTTCCCAGCCGTTGGACCAACCTCCACATTGCTCAATACCTCAGCACAGTTGCTTGAAATCATTTTATCTTGCACCTATTTCCTTTTTTTCCCCCTATTGATAGCAGCTTTTTAAAGTCTGCCCAATTTATTGCACCATTTAGTTATTGACAGAGTTGTGCTTCTGGTTTTAATATCAGTTAATTTATTTCTGTTCTGTGAGCTGAGTCACAGCCATGATAAATTGAAGAAAATAAATGTTGTCTGTGTATTTACAGTTTCTAAGAGGTTTATGATTGATATATACTCTGAGATAAATATTTGTGGTCCCCATGTTTGTGTAGCTTGTCAAGCTGTAGAAAGCTTTTGTTGTGAAATGCTCATCAGAATTGCATTCACACGTTAAATAAAAGGGTTGTTGACAGAGCGAGAGTTTGTATTTTGAATACTTGGCGATTATTGTAATTGCAATTTACAGTTTTGAGATATAATTTACTTATCCCCTCTTTTTCTAATGCAATACGTGTGTTTTTTTTCCTCCATAAGATTGGTTGGGAAATGGATTGAAAAATCTTAACTATGAGGCCACATCTCACCGCACTTTAACTAAAATGACGACAGCTTATGAGTTGTACTGAAGTTAAAATACAGGAAAATGGATGTCTGGAGATAATTAGAGGGCAGTAATTGAATTCAAGAACATAAGAACATAAGAAATAGGAGGAGGAGTAGGCCATACCCTTCAGTAAGATCATGGATGATCTTCAACCTCAACTCCACCTTCCCGCACTATCCCCATATCCTTAGATTCCCTGAATAGCAACAAATCTCTGTCTTGAACATATCCTGGAATGCTTGACAGCATTTAAATTCAGTTATAAATATTCAGTGTTCACTTCTGTAGTTTGTTAAGCTACCTCATCTCCTCAGTTTACACCATATTTGCATTATGCAGAACTGTTTCAAATAGAATGGTTTGTGTTGTGTGCTCTGGAACCCAGCTGGCTTGCATTGTGGTGTGAATTCCCAAGCACAAAAACAATTGTGCACTAACAGTGGCCATTGTGACCTTTGTTCTGGGAATGCTTTGCCCGGCATTTTGGGAAGGTCCACAGAGGCCAGCAATGTAGAAACTAAATCACTGGCCTGTGTGGCCATGTTACAAATGCTCAACTCATGCATCCGGCCAACAGGGTCCAGCATCACCATTTATCGGTACAAGGACAAACCCCTCTTGAAGTGGAACCCCACGCTGCTAGTCGGATACGTGCCCCGTCATTTACTCTGCTGCCTGAATTTGACAGTAGTCTGCAAAGTAAATGCAGAATTTGAGTAGAATGGGTCTATACTCTCTGGAGTTTAGAAGAAGGAGAGGTGATCTAATTGAAATGTATAAAATCTTTAAGGGGCTTGACAGGGTAGATGCAGGGAGGATGTTTCATCTGGCTGGGAATCTAGAACCAGGGGTCACAGTCTCAGAATATGAGGAGAAAGTTCTTCATTCAAATGGTTGTGAATCCTTGAAGTTCTCTAACCCAGAGGGCTGTGGCTGCTCAGTTGTTGAGTATATTCAAGACTGAGATCGATAGATTGGATACTAAGAGAACCAAGGGATATGGAGATCGGGCGGGAAAGTGGAGTTGAGGTAGAAGATCAGCCATGATCTTATTGAATGGCGGAGCAGGCTTGAGGGGCCGAATAGCCGACTCTGGCTCCTAATTCTTATGTCAACTGTTGTAATTTTGTGCAATATTTACAATAACGTCAGCAGGAAAGCAATGTGGAAATCTTAGTACAACAGGTGTAAGGCACAGAACCAGTTTGGTAAGTTGTGACTATTCAGATATGGGTAAAGGGACATGTATGTGAACATAGGAACAGAAGGAAGCCATTCAGCCCGTAGAGCCTTAGAATGTGTTCCACCATTCAATTAGATCACAGCTAGTCTGTGAAGAACTTGTGCAAACACTTGAAACGGTTAGTTCCCATTAACTGTCTTCTTCAGACAATTGTATTTGCTGTCTGACTATTGGTCACAGTACTTAGGTTAGAATTATAGAATCTTACAGCACAGAAGGAGGCTATTCGGCCCATCGTGCCTGTCTGAAAGAGCTATCCAATTAGTCCCACTCACCCCGCTCTTTTCCCATAACCCTGCAAACGTTTCCTTTTGAAGTATATATCGAATTCACTTTTTGAAAGTTACTATTGAATCTTCTCCCACCGCCCTTTCAGGCAGCGCATTCCAGATCGCAACAACTCGCTGCGTAAAAACATTCTCCTCATCTCCCCCCTGGCTTTTTTGCCAGGTTAGTGGTGTTTTTTTTAAAGTGTTTACGAAAGTTGGATCTGGCCCGAGTTTTTATTTCATCGACGATCTGGTGAATGGAAAAAACATTTCAACAGTTTGATCTTGATCCAGCTTTGATGGAAAACCATTTTCCTTTCTTGGCTTTTGCACTCTTCCCGTTAGCTGTTGGCCCCTGCTCTCTGTAAAATGTCTGGTGTAACAAAATGGTCGGAGGTGTAAAAGAGTGACATTAAGTAATTTGCCTCCAGATTCTTGCCCTGAGAGACTGACTTTTTGCTCAGCACCCTCCCATCAGCTGCAATCTGCAGCTTGCCTTTAGTGAAACTCAAATGGAAATCGGCTCCAAAAATGTAATCAACGTTTTGTTTTGTTAAGCAAGCTTTCAAGATCCAACTCTATCTTCATATATGGCATAAGGTCCAACATGCAAATGGTAGGGCCTCTTGAATTATTATCTCACATAGGTAAAATATAGAGTGAATATACTGAACAGCAATGATCACACAAGCTCAGCGTGGCTGGCAGCAGTCCAGCAATACAGTCTTGGCTGAGTGGAAATCAGACAAACTATTCATTTACTCTGCTACTGCTTGTGGCAGCACCGTTTTAAGTTATGGCCATTATTACTGGATCGGCAACCAATACATCGTGTTTGCAGAACCGAACACTCTACCTGATTCCACACTTAAAACCTAATTGAACGCAGTGTTTTTCACCAATGTCCACTTGTAGTTACCTGTTTAATTTATTGATCCCTTTTGGGTTGGGAATACTGTGTAGATCATTACTTGTTCTTTTGGGTTGCTGAAAATGTGCGACAGTTTTTTTTGTAAACTTAAGCAGATATTCAACACTGAAACACATTGAAAGAAACTAACTGCACAGCTGAACTATCAGAATCCTTTACACAGGAGGGTCATTGAGTTCCTTATATGTCTGAGAAGCATAATGTCTTGTTAAGGTATAGAAAGGCAAAATTTAGAACAGTTTTTAAAAAAAAAAGAAAGGGTTGCATTTCTATAGCGCCTTTCATGACCTCAGGATATCCTAAAGCACTTTAAAGCCAATGAAGTACTTTTGAAGTGTAGTTACTGTTGTAATGTAGGAAACTCGTTAGACAATTTGCGCACAGCAAGCGCCCACAAACCACAATGTGATAATGACCAGATAATCTATTTCTTAGTGATGTTAATTGAAGGATAAATATTGGCCAGGACACCGGGGATAACTCCCCTGCTCTTCTTCGAAATACTAGCCGTGAGATCTTTTACGCCCACCTAAGAGGGCAGACAGGTCCTTGGTTTAATGGCTCATCTGAAAGACGGCACCTCCGACAATGCAGCACTCCCTCAGTACTGCACTGGGAGTGTCAGCCTGGATTTTTTGTGCTCCAGTCTCTAGAATGGGACTTTGACGCACCACCTTCTGACTCAGAGGCGAGAGTGCTGCCCACTGAGCTATGGCTGACAGTAAAGCAAATAGCGTTTCTTGCTTTTGTTAGTTTCTCTTGCCAGTTTCTCCCTCCCCTTCCCTCCTTGCTGGGGTATTGACTCCTTACTGGGCTACAGCTTCACAAGCAGCAGTCATTCCGTGCCCAAGTGGCCGTTGTTCATGTGTGAACCTCGTTAGCGATATTGCAGTGGAGTCTGATGCTATCCTCACCGTCCACACGTCTGAACTCCTGGAAGTGCCATTGGATAGTGATCGGGCGCACGATACCTGACTTAACTCCCCCCTCTAACCCAGCAGCGCCGTTGTAAGTGTAGTACTCCAACCATGCACAGGCTGAGGTTCACTAACTCTGCACAGGACAGATATCAATCCCCAGGCCTTCCTGGGCTCAAGGTACTCACTGGTGAAATGTCCTGAGCCACTCTGGGAACTTTATTTGAGCTGAAATTCAGTTTCCAAGAATCTTTTTAACCTTATGATTTGTAAGGAAAAATTGTTACACAATTGTATTTACAGATTCTTTAATAATGTACCACAATAGTAGTGGATGGCTTTATAACCATTAATCAATGGTTCTCTTATTGGGCCAGTAATCCAGAGGCCTGGACGAATGATCCAGAGACGTGAGTTCCAATCTCACCACGGCAGCTGGGGAATTTAAATTCAGTTAATTGTAAATCTGGAATAAAAAGCTGGTATCAGTGATGGTGACCATGAAACTATCGGATTGTCATAAATTCGCATCTGGTTCAATAATGTCTTTTAGGGAAGGAAATCTGCCGTCCTTACCCGGTCTGGCTTATATGTGACACCAGACCCACAGCAATTTGGTTGACTGCCCTCTGAAATGGCCCAGCAAGCCATTCAGCTAAGGGCATTAAGGGTTGTGCAATAAATGCTGGCCTTACCAGCGACGCCCACATCCCGTGAATTAATAAAAAATATAAGCTAAGGAAACATACCAGATGTTCACCAAAAAACAACATATTTACAAAGAAATGTGATTAACATCATTTTGCGTATCCTATCTTTTTTGAGTGGTTTTTGTTTAAGCAGTGAATGCTGATATCATTTGGCGACATTTGTCGAAGGAAAGTTAGAGAGTCTGACAGCTAGTTGCATAATTAATTCTCACCAGGAGTTCTCCCAGTGTCCAGGCCACCAGCTCAATAAATGGCAAAAGTTGACCAATAGCAAGTTTCTGCGTTCTATGTTTTGAAATTGGCGACGTTTAGCTTCGGGGAGTGGAGCCAAATGTCTGAGCCGAAGAAACAATGCTCCCCGGCACCCGCCCCCCCCCGCCCCCCTACCTCCCTCTGCGCACATACGGGGAAAAAAAGGAAGTTTTTGACATGATTGCTATGGCCGCTCCCGGTCTGCATTCGGCCATTTTTAAAGAGCCAGTTGTGTGTGAGAACTTTAATTCTCAGTGGAAAAATCGGAGCTGCAATGCAAGATGCAACGCGGTTCAAGGACCAAAAATTTCTTCCAGGATGAAATGGAGGCACTGGTTACTGTGATTGAGGCCAGATGGCACGAGCTGGACACCAGCAGAGGTCACACAAAAGTTTCACCAAAAGAATTGAAGGAACGCTGGAACCAACTTGCAGAAGATTACTGAGCAATGGTGACCAGCCCGAGATCTGGAGGCCAGTGCAAAAAGAAGTGGCAGGACCTTGGTCAAGTAGTTAATGTAAGTAATATTTTCATTAATTCACTGGAATTGCAATTGTAAATGTGACCATCTGTATATGTCCCACCCAGCAGAAAGACACCCTCTCTAAAAAGTTATATTTTCATCTTTGCAGAGGAAGGTGGCACACAACAAAAGAGAACGAACTTGAACAGGAGGAGGCTCGGCAAATCTGCACCCACTGACACCCTTGGAAGCTTGGCTGCTTTGATGGGTGCTGCCTGGAGAAAAGTAACTACCACTGCACAAGCTGGGCCCACACTCAAGGGAGAGGGTAAGTCCTGCAAATTCCACAGTCTGGCTTTGCTAAATGTTAAGTACTGCGCGGGCTAGCCTTGCTTCGGTTCATGGGGATGTCTCCATCAGCTACGCTTCAGTTGATGCAATGTGCTATCATTCATCGTGGTCCTTCAAATCAGCCTGCTGCCTGCGCTGTGTGAGCCTACTCATACCACCCACCCTGCCCCCTCCTCTGTGCTAACCATTTGTCTGTTCTGTTATATTTTGCAGAACTTGAGGCCAACCCTGACAAGGCTGAAGCTGATGCAGAAGAAGATTCAGACGTGGAAGAACCTGAAGAGGAGAACATCATCTAATCCCACCTTCCAGACCAAGAGCATGGGGGTGAGAGAGAGGGGCAGGGGAAGGTGATGGATGAAGCCCCCACACTGTTGTACTCACTCTGGAAGAGGTGCAGGTGCCATCCATTGACGTGTCGGCCCCTTTCCTGAGTGGTACGAGTGTTGGGACATTCCATGGTTTCCCGCAGTCCGAGGCTGGGGATTCCAGTAGGGTGCAGCGAGTCACACCCAGGGCCCCATTGTCCCAGGCTGCTGGTCCCAGTGGTATAATGAATGTAATGACTCAAAAGACTTGTTTACTGTAAACTGCGTCAGATGTAAACCTGATCCAGCTTTATTCGCACCCAAAGTAACCCGCGTGACATGGTACCCGCGCTTACAACCCAATGACCTCCGACACTGGTGCCCCCTGGTGTCTGGTGACTCCAAGCATATAGAAACATAGAAACATAGAAAATAGGTGCAGGAGCAGGCCATTCAGCCCTTCTAGCCTGCACCGCCATTCAATGAGTTCATGGCTGAACATGCAACTTCAGTACCCCCTTCCTGCTTTCACGCCATACCCCTTGACCCCCCGAGTAGTAAGGACTTCATCTAACTCCCTTTTGAATATATTTAGTGAATTGGCCTCAACTACTTTCTGTGGTAGAGAATTCCACAAGTTCACCACTCTCTGGGTGAAGAAGTTTCTCCTTATCTCGGTCCTAAATGGCTTACCCCTTATCCTTAGACTGTGACCTCTGGTTCTGGACTTCCCCAACATTGGGAACATTCTTCCTGCATCCAACCTGTCCAAACCCGTCAGAATTTTAAACGTTTCTATGAGGTCCCCTCTCACTCTTCTGAACTCCAGTGAATACAAGCCTAGTTGATCCAGTCTTTCTTGATAGGTCAGTCCCACCATCCCGGGAATCAGTCTGGTGAATCTTCGCTGCACTCCCTCAATAGCAAGAATGTCCTTCCTCAAGTTAGGAGACCAAAACTGTACACAATACTCCAGGTGTGGCCTCACCAAGGCCCTGTACAACTGTAGCAACACCTCCCTGCCCCTGTACTCAAATCCCCTCGCTATGAAGGCCAACATGCCATTTGCTTTCTTAACCGCCTGCTGTACCTGCATGCCAACCTTCAATGACTGATGTACCATGACACCCAGGTCTCGTTGCACCTTCCCTTTTCCTAATCTGTCACCATTCAGATAATAGTCTGTCTCTCTGTTTTTACCACCAAAGTGGATAACCTCACATTTATCCACATTATACTTCATCTGCCACGCATTTGCCCACTCACCTAACCTATCCAAGTCACTCTGCAGCCTCATAGCATCCTCCTCGCAACTCACACTGCCACCCAACTTAGTGTCATCCGCAAATTTGGAGATACTACATTTAATCCCCTCGTCTAAATCATTAATGTACAGTGTAAACAACTGGGGCCCCAGCACAGAACCTTGCGGTACCCCACTAGTCACTGCCTGCCATTCCGAAAAGTACCCATTTACTCCTACTCTTTGCTTCCTGTCTGACAACCAGTTCTCAATCCACGTCAGCACACTATAAATACATAACAAGTGGGAAGCAGCGAGCCATACCCAGGGTGAGGAGGGGAAGGAGAGCTCTACAGCAGGATCTAACAGATGTGGTTCAGATGATGGGAATGAGTGCGGAGAGAGCATTGACCTTACGCGATCACTCCTGGACACCATCAGTGGGGTGGGTGATGAGGTATCGGGACTGTCGGGAGAAGTACCAACACTCTCACGAGAAATGGGAACTCTGTCCGGGAAAATGAGGAAGGGAATGTCTCAGGCAGCTGATGCACTGTCAGTGAACATGACTGAGGGAATGTTGCAGTTAGTTGAGACATTGTCGGGGTACATGAGGGAGGGAATGTCTGAGTTAGCTGCTGCAATAAGGGAACACGCCCAGACCCCGCGGCCATTGGCAGAATCAGCTGCCACTCCCACTCCAATCCCTAAACCAGCCTCTGAAGAGGCCCAAACCGGGCCTTCCACATTACTGCCTCTGTCCCCGCCCCCGCCCCCGCCCCTCCCCCCCATCAAGAAATGTGCATTACCTGAGATGTTCGAAAGAATAAGCTTGGTACCAACCCGAGAAACACTGCACCACTGCCTGCAGGCAGGGGTGGAATCAACAAGACCAAGTGCAGCGGGCGGTCTTAGAATAAGGTGGAGGAGAGATGGGTGCAGCCTTTCTTTGCTGCTGCTGTTGTTGTAACTGTTCTCAAATTAAAAGTTTTTTGTAAGTTATGTAAATTTACAAGTTTGAAAGTTTGTAAGTGATCTTAAAGTTTGTAAGTGATCTTAACTGAAAACTTTAAAGTTTGATACAAGAATATTTTTATTAAAGTTAACTTAAGTACAAACAAGTGTTAAACTTTTGAATAAAATATATTTTAAATTATAACTGAATCATTTCCATTATTTGTTCCATTAACGCAACACAACATTACCGAACAGGTCCAAACAGTAAACATGGTCCATTTGGAATAGTTGCCGCTGAGCCTTCAGGCAGACAAGCGTTCACGGATGAACTGCTGGCACAAGGCTCACGCAATCATTAAAGGGGCACGACGGCCCACCCTCCTTCGCCATCGTGCTCCGGGTTCAGGAAGTTGCATGGCTTCCTCGTCCTCCTCCTCCTCTTCATCATCATCATCTGCATCTTCCTCCTCATCATCAGCCACTCTCACCTCAGGCGGGTCTTCTACTACCAGCTGCTGCTGCCTCATGATGGCTAAGGCATGCAGCACACAACAGTGAACTGACCGACAATCTCAGGGGAGTATAGCAAGTAGCCTCCGGAATGGTCCAGGCATCGGAAATGCTACTTCAAGATGCCAATGGTCCTCTCTATAATGCTGCGCATCGCAATGTGCGACATATTGTATCCCCAGTCAGCTTCCATCCGAGTTATGCGTAGGGACGTCATGAGCCAGGTGGCGAGACTGTACCCTTTGACTCCCAGAAGCTAGCCCTGACCTTCTAGCTGCTGCTGAAACATGGCAGATATAGCGCTCTCGCGTAGGATGAACGCATCATGGATGCTCCTAGGGTATCTTGCATCAACTGACATGATGCGATCCGATGCATGTCATCACACACAAGTTGCACATTAACGGATTGGAAACCTTTTCTGTTCCTGTACATCTTGGAATTCTCCAAAATTGCTCGCAAGGCGATGTGAGTACAATTAATGCAGCCCCGTAACTTTGGGAAGCCAGCAATCCTGGAGAAACCCACAGCCCTTTCACGCATTGCCTGGGCGGTCATGAGGCACTTTATGTAGTCATTCCTCCGGGCATATAGTGCAGCAGTCACCTGCCGAATGCAGATATGTGTTGCATGTTGAGAAATGGCACACACATCCCCAGTTGTGGCCTGGAATGATCCAGATGCATAGAATGAAAGTGCAGCTGTAACCTTCACTTCAACTGACAAAGCAGTCCTCCTGACGCTTCTAGGTTGCAGGTCTGCTTTTACGAAATCACAGATCTCGGTTACAACTTCTTTGCGGAAATGCAACCTTCTCATACAGTCTGCAACACTCGGGTGCAGGTATGAACACCTGTCTTGATATACCCGACGTGGGTAAGGCCTCCTGCCCATCATCCTATGTGCTCTGAGGTTCCTCATGCGATGACGTCGAATCAATTATCTCCTCTGCAGCACCATCATGCAGAAGTCTTGCACAAGGTATGGCATTGTCATTATTGCCCCATGATTAAAACAGCAGGCAGGACAAGTTTCTTTGTTGCCTCTCTCCCCAAGGTCGACCGCCCTAGTATGGACCACACTCGTGCTTCATTTGATGCTGCTTGCTGCATAGTGTAAGGGTTCACATCCCTTCAGTTCAGCTTCCACACTGCACCCCCCCCCCCCCCCACCCCTCTAGGCTTCTTTTGAAGCCGAGTCCCTGTGTCCATACAAGGGACAGATTCTGCCGGCCAATGCTCTGACCCTCGAGCCCGGTTTGGAGACATTGGGTGGTGGTGTGGTGGTGTGGCACTTTTAAAATAATCCCAAATTAAAGAAGTGCATGAAACTTCCATTTTCTGCGTGTTCAGTTGGAAGAAATTAAGCTTGATGATGCATATTTAATGTGTTCTTGACTCCCTCCAAAACTTCGCATAAAAACAATGGTTCCTTTCTGTGCCGATTTTGTGATGTTTGCTGGTTTTTCTTAAGTGCCCAGACAGTTTTTTTGGGAGTGGTCACATACGCTGTCCTGGGAAAAATGTAAGTTGGCCAAACTTGCATAAATGTGAAAAACTGACGTAAACATGAGGTTACGCCCCCATGACACAAAAAATAAATCTACAAAAATCGCAATTAACTGAGTCACGCTGGCGCACAATCTTTGGGGAAACTTGAATTTTTTAATTTAGGCCCAAAAAAGCGCATGCGCAAAAAAAAAGGGCGCAGATAACTGGGGGAAATTGTGCCCATAAGGTTTGTTGGAATTAATTCTAGTACTGTTTTATTAATTATGCATAAAACCTATACAAGTACATTATTCTAATGACACTTCCTCTCCCTTGTGTTTATATATATATACATATGTTATCTACGTCTCTTGCAAAGGCACCTGTTTCTTTTTCAATCAAGTTGAAGAGAGAGAAACCACATCACTTTGATTTTTTGATTGGCTGTAAATTGCATTTTAAAATCTGATTTTTCAGCCAATCAGATGAATAATTGCTGGGGTTCAACTTGATAATGTCGCAGAGTGACAGGTCAAGCTGGCTCTGGGAAGTGCAAACCGCAACTCATGGTGGAGGTATGGAGATCCACTGAAGGGAGTTATTTTAGTCATGTTTGGGGGAGGGGTGTATGGGAAGAGATAAACATTGGGAGACAGTGCTATAAACCCAATGGCTGAACCAGCAGATGTGAATTCAGCTCCCTTTCACTCTCAGCCTCTAACACTGGCCATCAGCGCTTACTGATTAGAGAGATGTTTTGGGAGGAAAAAAATAGACAAATGGAAGGAGATTAATGTTGATTATATCTCTTCGTAACTTTTGTTTTTGTAGTGGCTCTCAATGTAAAAAAAACCACTTAACTAGCTACAGAAATCCAGCTATCTTTCCCCCAATCCCCGAGAGTATAACGTCAAAATGACCGCTGGCAACATTAGCCAATGAAAGCATTCCTTTGTCAGCTACTCTAACACAGGCACTAGTTTAAATGGGGTTAGTGCCTCCTCAAACAGCACATCGAGCAGTGCCCTCCTCACCCTGCTGATCCCCTCATATCGCCAAGTCAGTTCTAGGCTTATAACTCTTCTATTCCTGATCTGTGAAAGAAGACTGAGAAATAAGTAAAATAACTTGAGTCACAAGCTGACAGCAGCTCTGTATCTCTTTGCTGAAAAGACAGTAGCAGTGGTTCTGAACAGCTGTATTTCTGAACTGTGTCCTAGTTATTATTTTACCTAAATAGGACTTCTTTGAAAGATTGTTTGGAAATATAGCAGAATATATGTGTGTGTTTATACCACTTGCAGGTTAGCTTCTGTAAGCTTTAAAATGCTATTTGTAAATTTTTTTTAAATAATTTAAATTTTAGTAGTTTTGCCAAAGCTCCCATGTGAAGGAGCTGTTTAGGCTGTTTTTACCCAGGGTTCCGTGGCTTATCTGGTGAAGTTCTGGTAGTTGAGTGGGTGAATCCCCACGGGAATACCTCCCCATAATCCAGGCTGATACTTCAGCACCGTACTGAGGAAGTGCTGCGTTGTCGGAGGTGCCCTCTTTTGAAAGAATTGTTAAATGGAGTTGAGCGTGTTCAGGAACATGCAATATATCCCAGAGCCACTATAGGAAGCGGAAGGACTTCTCCCAGTGTCCTGGCCAAAATTCTTTCCTCAAACTACACCACCCCACAATGAATGAGCTGGTCATTCACCTTGTTTGTTGGAGCTTGCTGTCGGGCTACCCTGTGTGACAATAGTTGCCCTGCCACCTTCAAACGTCATTCGGTGCTTGGGATTTCTGACTTTTTGCTTAAGGATAGTAGCTCTAACACGTAGGAGCAGCAGACTGATATTTTTGTGACCATTTCAATTGTGTGTTTAGAAACAGAACTTCAAACCTTGCTTGGGAACTTTTCAATAGTGACGATGGCAGTTCATTCCCCCCTCCCAGACTAAGCACACACATAAAGTTTTATTTTTTGGGAGGTGGGGCAGATGAAAGATATTTTTTGAGGGGGCAGAAGCAAAATTCATTTCAGATTTCTGTGAGCTGATGTAGTTATACATGTCCATGGTGGACAAGCTGAGGGAGAACTTAAAAAGTTGTTGAAACTTAGTCAGTGAGAAGAAAACTAAAATTAAATTCAATCTGAGCCTACTGGGTTTAAGTCTGAGTTGATTTTGAACCTTAACTCTGTACTTTCAGCATAATTTTGCATTGATCTTGGAGGGAAACTCAGATTCTTTCAGCATTCAGTAGTCAAACTCCTGGATATTTTGATGCCTGTCGACCATTTCCTTTTTATGTGATGTGAGAACACATTCGGGACACTTGGCCTCATGTGTTGCAACAAAGCGACAGAATGAGAGTCAGAGGAATGTTTCAAAGTTATTTTGGTTAGCCTGGTCATGCTTAATGCATGTTTCATTGGAGGCTGTGTGTACTTGAACCAGGCTGAACTACGAGCTTAAATATCTCTGATGGCAGGAGGTGCTTTTCATACAAAAATGTGAACATCTATAGTTTAGGTTCGAGAGGAAAGTGGTTAGAAATGTGTGTTTTGGTCACAAACAAGTGTTCACCATTCTGAATGTTTCAGAAACACAGTCAACTTCTGGCAAGGACACGAGATAAATTAGGTGAAAGTTCACACACTGAAGAAGCTCCAACATAGAAAACAGCAACTGGTTTGGAGCAGATATGTTCAATAGGAATTCATATTTGCCAGAGATTGCTTTACAGAGTCTTGCCGTTAGGACCTGGATCAACACTTGAATTGTTACAAAGCATTGCCTCATTGTTTTGTTCGGTCTATATCATTTTTTGAAGTACTGTTAGTAAGCGAGGGTTGATGGCCCCATCAGGGGTACAGGTTTGGAAGGATTGCTAAATTTGAATGTGAGTGTAATCTGACTTAAAAGTTGCTGCTGGACCATAACTGTATCCCACTTGACAATGATTAGAATAATTAGAATTTATAAGATTCTGAGGGGGCTTGACAGGGTCGAGGCAGAGAGGATGTTTCCCCTTGTGGGGGAATCTAGAACTAGGGGGCATAGTTTCAGAATAAGGGGTCGCCCATTTAAAACGGAGATAGAAACATAGAAATTTACAACGCAGAAGGAGGCCATTTCGGCCCATCGTGTTCGTGCCGGCCGACAAAGAGCCACACGGCCCTCGGTCAGCAGCCCTAAAGGTTACATATGAACAATGGCGGAAAGGCAAAGAGCACCCAGCCAACCAATTCGCCTCACCACAACTGCGACACCCCTTATACTAAAACATTCTACACTCCACCCCAATCAGAGCCATGTGATCTTGTGGGAGTGGCAAAAACCAGATAAAAACCCAGGCCAATTTAGGGAGAAAAAATCGGGGGGAAATTCCTCTCCGACCCATCCTGAGGAGAAATTTCTTCTCTCAGTGGATCGTGAATCTTTGGAATTCTCTGCCCCAGAGAGATGTGGAGGCTGGGTTATTGAATACATTTAGAGTGGAGATAGACTTTTGAATGATAAGGGAGTCAAGGGTTACAGGGAGAGGGCAGAGAAGTGGAGTTGAGGCCAAGATTAGATCAGCCATGATCTTATTAATTGCGGAGCAGGCTCGAGGGGCCAAATGGCCTGCTCCTGCTCCTATATCTTAAGTTCTTATGTTCTCACTTTTGGGCTCAATAACAGTTTTGAACCATTGCCCCATGATGCCATCAAATACTGACTACTGAAACGAGATTAGACCAGACTTGTCGAATTTGATGCTCATTGTAATTCTCTGCAATTGTTAGGATCATAAAAGGAGCTCTGATGATGAGATTTTCTTTAACGTCACAACTAGAAATACATTTTAATTAAAAATGTTCATCCAGGGACATGTAAAGAAAAATCGGCTTTTCAGTTCTTGTGAGAATTTAGACCTCTCCATTCGGATTGCAGCTGTGTTACTTCAGGTATCAGCGTTTGCTCAGTGGTAGCCCTGTTGTCTCTGAATCAAAAGGTTGTGGGATCAAGCCCCATTCCAGATAATTAAGCCCATTATCCAGGCTGACACTCCTAGTGCAGTGTTGAGGGAGTGCTGCACTGTCAGAGGTGCCGTCTTTCGGATGAGACGTTAAACCGGAGCCCCATCTACCCTTTTAGGCAGCTATAAAAGATGCCACAGCATTCTTCAATCAAAGATCTGGGAATTTCTCTTAATGTCCTGGCTAGCATTTATTCCTCAACCAACACTTCTTAAAACAGATTATCTGGTCATAATCATTGCTGTTTGTGGGAACTCGTTGCACACAAATTGGCTGCTGTATTTGCCTACATTACAATTGTGACTACACTTTAAAAATACTCCATTGGCTGTGAAGCGATTTGTGCTTCCTTGAAGGTGTGAAAGGCTCCATATGAAGGCAAGTACTTTTTTCCTACTCTATCTTGCTCTATATACAACCTTCACATTCTTAACTCAGAATATACTGATTTATAAATTGGACACGTCCCAGAGCCAGCATCCATTGTAGTGGTAATCTTGTTCTGTGCTGTGGCCAGGTTCACTCCTCAATTGAATGAAAATGGCAGGTGTGGAGAGGATAAAATGTATCTGAGTTGCAAGGTTATCATTCAATTGTGAGATTCAAGTATGGAGTTGATTAACTTCAACCCTGGGACTCTTGTGTTTCTTGACATGTTTTAACCTCTTTTCAGTTACTTTAACGTACATGTGCGGTTGGTGGTAATTATGTTAAATATGTTACAAACTCCTGAAATGCGATCAGGCTTCTTGGTGCGCGGGTTAGTTGAGGGGGGGGGGGGGGTCTTTGACTCTGGAGCCCGGTTTCAGTTCCCAGTGAGGTTGTACAGAACAATTTAACATCCATCTTACTGAGGTCTGGGTAATGAAGCAGCAAGAGTAAGTGGTGTGAAGATAGAACAGGTGGGAAATAGTGACCATAATCTAATTCGATTCACATTGGAAATGGATGAAGGATGGACATGAGCCAATTTCAACGAGATGTAAGGGAATCCAGCCCACATTCATTGGCT
Source organism: Pristiophorus japonicus (assembly GCF_044704955.1). Lineage (NCBI taxonomy): Eukaryota > Metazoa > Chordata > Chondrichthyes > Pristiophoridae > Pristiophorus > Pristiophorus japonicus. The sequence goes on along the minus strand of NC_091998.1, from coordinate 4,129,615 downwards.
GGGGAAAAAAGACAGATGAAACACCAGGCTGAAATTTAAATATAAGATGGGTAAGTTACAGGTTGAATCCATTCCTCCTGGGAGTAAATGGGATAATCCAAATACAAGTGCTCCACGAATAAATAGAGAAGTCAGAGTAAAACCGATCCTGAAAAGTAGGCATTGTGTCCACTGGTTGGTGAATTTGTATCAAAGAGGCACAGACTCCGACTTATCAGCCAAAGAAAGGGGCCATGCGGGGAAATGATTTGACAGAGGATTATTCGAACATGGAATAAACAGCCGTTGAGGCAGAGACTTGCCTCATTCACAAGGATAATATTTTATGTTCATCCTTTGCAAACAATATAGCGATGGGCAGGGAAATGGGTTGGAATGGGTAGCAGGTTGGGCCAAATGGCCTCCACCTGGGCTGTAAATTTCTGTGATTTTCTAAGCTCCTTGTGATAATTGTAAATTTCGAAGCAGCCGAGACCCGCCTTGTTGGGTCTCCCAGCTGAAGGAAGGACCACGTGTGGATTTTAAAAGGAATTGATAGGCTGGATAGAGAGAAAGTTTTTCCATTGGTGGGGGAGTCTAGGACAAGGGGCCATGACCTTAAAATCAGAGCTAGGCCGGTCAAGAAAGAAGTTCGGAAACACTTCTTCAGCAAAAGTTGGAGTAAATCTCCGAACGGTAGATTTTTGCTAGACAAGGGTATAGAGGATATGGAGCCACGGCAGGTAAATGAAGTTAAGATACAGATCAGCCATGATCTCATTGAATAGTGGAACATTCCTTTAGTAACACACCAGCGTCTCAGTCTGGATTATGTGCTCAAATCTTGGAGTATGCCTTGAAGCCACTACTTTCTGGCTTAGGCGAGTTCCAAACGAACACTTATAGGCTGAGGCGAGTTAAGAGAACCTGTCACTCTGATGTAGGATCATGGAAAATAATTATTGCATGTTTTAAAATTAAGTTTATTCACTATCTTGTTGATGTTGTGACTAAAAATGTCAAAACCTTTGGCAGTGACCATGATTATTGTTTGTGACTGGGAACAGGTGTACAAAGTGATGACAAAATGCCAAGCAGAGCTAAAATGGGCAAATTATTGAATAACTAAATATTATTCCAATTTCAATTTTGAACAGTATAAATGAGGATGCTGCACTAATTTCAGACCGGGGCTCCTCAATTTTTGCCCTAGTTGGAGCTTGCGATTTTCAGGTCTTGAGGAGACTGACCAGAGTCCAGAAAGGGAAGGACCCAAAACGCCCAAAATGTTTTTTTATGGAGTCGGAAGGAGCAGGAGAGCTCCCCCTGGCTCTGCAGAACAACTGTAGGCCACAATTGGCCACCCCTGAACCACCCCCTCCCACCAATCACCTCCCCGATCCCCTCCTCCCCACTCAGGCACACTTATGTTGTGTACATAAACAGGAGAAATGTAACTAACTGTGTCCTTTATAGCAACTCCCTCAAAATGGTGTCCCAAAACCAGCATGAGCCAGCATGTTTCACAAGGAAAGAACACAGTTAGTTATATTTCTCCTGTTTCAGTTAGTCTGTTTATTTACATACACGACACATCATTTCCTCCAACTGATTTCTCCCCGCCGATCACCTCTCCTTTCCCCCCCTCCAATCACCTTTTTCCACCCCCCCCCGGCCCTATCCTGAATCACTTAGTGCAGGCCAAACTTCTTCAGTACCCAATCACCGAGCTGTGTCCGGCTGCCTGATTGGTGTCCGCAGCTCGCCTGGTTTATTGTGGTGAGGCGCAAAGATGAATTTACTTTGGTCCTCGCTCCCTCGGTCCCAGCACACTGTCGCTAAGCCGGAATCGCGCCCGGGTTGGGGCTATAATAAATTTCGGCCCCAATAAGTTTTAAATTCAATTTTTATTTCTTATTGAACGGACAATCGTTACCCAAAATAACACTTAAGAAGTAAGCAAATAGCGTCTCTTTTCTAATTCTTGGCTTTTGATATTTTCAAGGAGATGATGAAAACCATTATCCCCCACAACTGTAAGACTTGCATATCTGAACTTGTTCTATTATCTGTAACAGTGGCATTTGCAGTCGGGTGGCAGGCTGTATTTGATGTTCTGAGGCTGTTATTAATGAGCAGCAGTTAATCTGACATCTATAGTTACCACTTGCACATGCTGGTTGTGTTTTTGTTTTGACATTTTTTTTTATATACAAGCACTTCAAGTTCTTAGTGAACCTAAACATATAATTTGCTTTACAGCTTACACCCTCTCACCTGTGCATGTGAAGGGCTCACCTGAATCATCGTTGAGCCTGTCTTAGCAACTGCACGACACGTCTGTTTAACAAAACATTACATTGAAACTTAACCTGTAAAAGTTAATTTACACTTTTAATAGTTTAATATTTGCACCACTGCTCTCTGAAATGACATAAGATACCCAACGTTCCTGGCTTAAGCCCTCAGCTAATCACTAAACTACAATGAAAAACCTCTTGAAATTAATTTGTTCTCGGGAGGTGGGAACTGAGACACTGGCAGGGTCACATTTATTGCCCATCCATCGTTGCTAGGTTACTGCAGAGATGGCATTAAGAGTCAATCATGCAGCATGGGCTTTGAGTAATGGGTGGAGTCAGGCCAGGTAGTGTTGAAAAGTTCCCTTCCCCAAAGGATATTAGTGAAACAGTTGGCTTTTTACAGCAATGCAGCAGTTTCCCCTAGTCCCAGACTATTAATTACCAGATTCATCAAATTCAATTTCACCGTTTGCCGTGGTAGCATTTGAACTCTTGATCTGTGACTTGTGAGTCCAGTAGTATAATCACTATGCTCCTGTGCCCTACTTGGAGAGTAACATTCTCAATGATTTTTACTCTACACTTGGCTTAGAATTGAAGCCCAAAGCATGCTGGACTTGGCATGGTTCTTGTTTTTGAGCTCAGTCGCATTCAGAAGCAGTGTCTTTGTGCTGCAAGCTCTTGAATTTAGCAATATGTAAACCTTTAGAATTTGCTTTCAAATATAAAAAACAGATGCAGGTCCATCAATGGGGCAAAAACAGGTTAATGTTGTTATGTATGCAACACCTTGTAACCAGCATTCTACCGCCACCAGAGGGCGCATCTGTTGGAGTCCCAAAGGATCCCAGCATCCTTCGGGAGCACTGCATATAAGCAGGCCTCCCATGCTGTGCCTGCACTCTGGAGTCAGAATAAAGAGACTAAGGTTACACTTACTCAAGTCTACAGTACTCAGTCACATTGCTTCATTGTCAGACTTAACAACTGGCGACGAGTAATAGATAACGAACCATCACGCGAAAATGCAGAGAACTGTTGGTATCCTGGAGAAATTCTCAGAAGGTAACGATTGGGAAGCCTTCGTGGAGCGACTCAACCAATACTTCGTGGCCAACGAGCTGGAAGGGAATGAGAATGCTACCAAACGAAAGGCGATCCTCCTCACCGTCTGCGGGGCAACAATCTACGGCCTCATGAAGAATCTTCTTGCTCCAGTGAAACCAACAACCAAATCGTATGAAGAACTGTGTACACTGGTCTGGGAGCACCTAAATCCGAAGGAGAGCGTTCTGATGGCAAGGTATCGATTTTATACATGTCAGCGATCTGAAGGCCAGGAAGTGGTGAGCTACATCGCCGAACTAAGGCGCCTTGCAGGACATTGCGAATTTGGTAGATTCCTGGAGCAAATGCCAAGAGTCTTTTTTGTGCTTGGCATTGGCCATGAGGTTATCCTTCACAAACTATTGACTGTTGAAACACTGAACCTGAGCAAAGCCATAACGATAGTCCAGGCATTTATGTCCACCAGCGATAACACCAAACAAATTTTGCAGCATAAAGATGCATTGGCAAGTACCGTACACAAAATAACATCGTTTTCAGGCAGGAATGCATACGGCAGAATGTACACGCCTACAGCTGCACGACCTCAGATGACTCAGAGTCCGCCATCAAGTGTGAATGCGAGGCAATTAACACCTTGTTGGCACTGTGGAGGTGATCATCGAGTCCATCAATGCCGCTTCAAACACTCTGCGTGTAAAGGCAGTGGAACAATGGGACACCTCCAGCGAATGTGCAGACGAGCTGCGAACCCTGCAAACCACCACATTGCAGAGGAAGACTGATCCATGGCGGATCAAACTGAACTAGAGACTCGAACCGAGGAGGCAGAAGTGTGCGAGGTACACACCTTCACCACGAAATGTCCACCGAACATGTTAAAAGTTGAACTGAATGGAATTCCAGTATCCATGGAATAGGACACGGGTGCGAGTTAGTCTTTCATGAGCAAAAAGGCCTTCGACAGGCTGTGGTGCAACAATGCACACAGGCCCAAGCTGAGCCCTATTCATACCAAGCTGAGAACTTACACTAAAGAGCTAATCCCTGTAATTGGCAGCGCAGCAGTAATAGTCTCCTATGATGGAGCAGTGCACGAACTCGCACTATGGATTGTACCAGGAGATGGACCCACACATTTCGGCAGAAGCTGGTTGGGATAAATCCGCTGGAACTGGGACGACATCCGAGTGCTTTCGTCCGTCGACGACGCCTCATGTGCCCAGGTTTTGAGCAAGTTCCCATCGTTGTTTGAGCCAGGCATCGGAAATTTCTCCGGGGCGAAGGTGCAGGTCCACTTGGTTCCTGGTACACGACCCATCCACCACAAGGCACATGCGGTGCCATACATGATGCGAGAGAAAGTGAAGATCGAGCTGGACAGGCTGCAACAAGAGAGCATCATTACACCGGCTGAGTTCAACGAGTGGACCAGTCCGATTATTCTGGTTCTCAAGAGTAATGGCATGATCAGAATTTGTGGGGACTATAAAGTAACAATTAACCGTTTTTCGCTGCAGGACCAGTACCCGCTACCCAAGGCAGAAGACCTATTTGCAACGCTGGTAGGAGGGAAGACGTTCATCAAGTTGGACCTGACCTTGGCCTACATGACGCAGGAGCTAGTGGCGTCTTCGAAAGGCCTCACCTGCATCAACACGCGCAAAGGTTCATGTACAATAGATGCCCGTTTGGGATTCGATTGGCCGCGGCTATTTTTCAAAGGAACATGGAGAGCCTGCTAAAGTTGGTTCTGCGCACCGTGGTTTTCCAGGACAACATATTGATCACAGGTCGGGACACCATCGAACACTTGCAGAACCTGGAAGAGGTTCGAAGTCGGCTAGATCATGTGGGACTCAGGTTGAAACACTCGAAGTGTGTTTTCCTGGCGCCAGAGAAGAATAACGACGACAGGCCACATCAGACCCACCATCACCAAGACAGAGGCCATTAAGAACGCGCCGAGACCACAGAACATGACGGAGCTGCGGTTGTTCCTGCGACTCCTCAATTATTTTGGTAATTTCCTACCCGGGTTAAGCACCTTGCTAGAACCTCTACATGTGTTTCTACGCAAGGGAGATGACTGGGTATGGGGGAAATCACGAGACTGCTTTTGAGAAAGCCAGAAATCTGTTATGTTCCAACAAACTGCTTGTTCTGTATGACCCATGTAAACATTTAGTGCTAGCTTGTGATACGTCTTCATACGGGGTCGGGTGTGTGTTACAACAATCTAACGAATCGGGAACATTGCAACCGGTCGCTTATGCGTCCAGGAGTTTGTCCAAGGCCGAAAGGGCCTACAGCATGAAAAAGAAGCTCTGGCATGCGTTTACAGGGTGAAAAAAATGCACCAGTATCTGCTTGGGCTTAAGTTCGAGTTAGAAACTGACCTTAAGCCGCTCATATCGCTATTCTCAGAGAGCAAAGTTATTAATACCAATGCCTCTGCTCACATCCAAAGATGGGTGCTCCTGCTGTCTGCATATAACTATGTAATTCGCCACAGGCCAGGCACAGAGAACTGCGCTGATGCTCTCAGTCGGCTACCATTGCCCACATGGCACAGCCTGCAGACTTTCTCTTGGTGATGGATGCATTTGAAAACGAAAAGTCATCCGTTACGGCCTGCCAGATCAGGACCTGGACCAGCCAAGATCCTTTACTGTCCCTTGTAAAAAAAACTGTGTCCGCCATGGGAGCTGGTCCAGCGCCCCAGCGGAGATGCATGAAGAGATTAAGCCTAAGAAAGGCAGGGAAACGTTCATACACGACCTGCACAGTACCCACCCAAACATAGTAATGATGAAAGCTATAGCCAGATCCCATGTGTGATGGCCCAGCATCGACTCAGATTTGGAGTCTTGGATGCGCCAATGCAACACTTGCTCTCAACTGAGCAATGCACCCAGGGAGGCACTGCTAAGTTTGTGGTCATGGCCCTCCAAACCGTGGTCTAGGATCCACGTTGACTTTGCTGGCCTGTTTCAAGGCAAACATTTTTTGGTTGTTGTGGATGCTTATTCAAAATGGATTGAGTTGTAATAATGTCTGTAAGCATGACCACTGCCACCATCGAAAGCCTACGAGCCAGGTTTGCCATGCCCGATGTCCTTGTCAGCGTCAATGGGCCGTGCTTCACCAGCACTGAATTCAAGGAATTCATGACCCGCAATGGGATCAAGCACATCACATCTGCTCCGTTCAAGTCCGCATCCAACGGCCAGGCAGAACGGGTAGTCCAAACCATCAAGCAAAGCTTGAAACGTGTGTCGGAAGGCTCCCTGCAGACCCGCCTGTCCCGAATCCTGCTCAGCTACCGCACCAGACCCCACTCGCTCACCAGGGTTCCCCCTGCCGAACTGCTCATGAAAAAGGCACTCAAAAAAAGGCTCTCTCTAGTCCACCCTGATCTCCATGATCACATCGAGGGCAGGCGACATCAACAAAGCATGTACCATGATCGCGCAAATTTGTAACGTGATATTGAATCAATGACCTTGTATTTGTACTCCGCTATGGACATGGTTCCAAATGGCTTGCTGGCACTGTCGTAGCCAAAGAAGGGAGTAGGGTGTTTAAGGTCAAACTTGCAAATGGACTAACTTACAGAAAGCATTTGGGCCAAACCAAACTGCGAATCACAGACAGCCACGAGCAACCTGAAGAGGACACCATCAACTTCGACCCTCCGATACACACACAAGTGGCAACCGACATCATGGTTGACCACGAAGCTGAACTCTTCATCCCCAGCAGCCCAGCAAGGCCAGCTGCGCAGCAGCCCAGCGCAGGCCCAACCAACTCACCTGCACCTGCATTTGTACCGAGATGATCGACTAGGGAGTGGAAAGCCCCAGATCGCCCCATCCTATAAATAAGTGTACTATTGACTTTGGAGGGGAGTGATGTTATGTATGCAAAACCTTGTAACCAACCTTCAATGCCACCAGAGGGCGCATCTGTTGGAGTCCCAAGGGATCCCAGCATCCCTTGGGAGCACTGCATACAAGCAGGCCTCCCATGCTGTGCCTGGACTCTGGAGTTAGAATAAAGAGACTTACTCAAGTCGACAGTACTCAGTCACATTGCTTTATTTGAGACTTAACAAATGTCATTGCAACAAGTCAGTTCTAGGGTAGAATCAATATTAGCCTCTCTTTAGAAGCTTAGAAACCTGCTGTGTATTTCCAGCGTTCTGTGTTTTTAGTTCAGATTTCCAGCAGTGTTTCCTTTATAATCTCTAGATATCCTTTCTAGCTCAGCACCATGCAGTTCCGTAGCAGGATAAATAAATTCAGTTCTTATGCTGAAGAAGCATTTTTAGAGCAGAGTTCCTATGAATTCCGTTCCAATTCTTTCCCCACCATTTGCTGGCAGTTTAGAAAGCAGGCTTCCATATTGATGTATGTGTTCACTTTTTTTCAATGGTGCATATCTGCGGCCAGTGGGTGCTGTGTCCGTTCCCGCTGTGGCATCATCTACGCAGCCGAGCTGAAATTCTGATTCTCCTGACTAGCCCAGCAGAGAATGTGAAAAGCTCGTCTCCCAAAAGGTACATCTTCAGTGTTTAGACAGCACGCGTGGCACCTCTGGCACTCCCAACATTGAAAGGACTTTGCGGTAGGTTTAAGTAGTATCCTGGGAGGGTGGGTTCTGGGCTGAGTGGTCCTGTGCGTACTTTACAGGTTTAATGCCACACTACAGTTACACTCTAGGCAGTGACAACCCAGCATAGTGTGAGATTACACCGTCTCCTGAGGCTCATTCTGTTTCTCTGCTGAGTGAAGTTTGCAGATCAGCACGACACTTTTAGCTTTGTCCCGAAACTGAAGTTGCCATGCAAATGCACCCAAAGATTATTTGTGCACCTGACCTTACCAAAAGTTCCCTCCCACAAATATAGTGCTAGTTGTTTATTTTTCATTTGCAACATATTTGTACAGTTTCACCGTGTGAACTTGCACACTGTTGTGGAAATTCAATCATGGGTGTTGTGTAAAAATGTTTTTTTATTCATTCTTGGGATGTGGGCATCGCTGGCGAGGCCGGAATTTATTGCCCATCCCTAATTGCCCTTGAGAAGGTGGTGGTGAGCTGCTGCAGTCCGTGTGGTGAAGGTGCTCCCACAGTGCTGTAGGGAGGGAGTTCCAGGATTCTGACCCAGCGGCGATGAAATGAGTCATAATGTTGTATTTACACAATCTGATGCAAACTCTAATTTCAGTGATTCAGTAAAAAAAAACAGAAACATGCGTTAATTCCAAACCAAAGAACCCTTGTATTTTTATCACTAAATGTCTGCTTGTTTCTGATTGAATCATGTCTGACAGACTTATCACTGGAAGAAGGAGTTGCAGAGGTTGTGGATATGATGCAGGCATTACTCCTGCAGTCTGAGGCTGCACAATGCGTGTTGTGTCTTGAGGGCTGTGTATTCTGGGGAACTTCCAGTAACCTGTTGCTCAGAGTGAACGTGTTGTTGATGTGAAAGCTAGAAACTTATCTTCCAAAAGCACTGCAGATGCTGGAAATATGAAATAAATACAGAAAAAAAAGAATGACTTGGATTTATATTGCACCGTTCACGACCACCAGACGTCTCAAAGCGCTTTAGAAACATAGAAACATAGAAAATAGGTGCAGGAGTAGGCCATTTGGCCCTTCAAGCCTGCACCACCATTCAATAAGATCATGGCTGATCATTCACCTCAGTACCCCATTCCTGCTTTCTCTCCATACCCTTTGATCCCTTTAGCCGTAAGGGCCATATCTAACTCCCTCTTGAATATATCCAATGAACTGGCATCAACAGCTCTCTGCAGTAGGGAATTCCACAGGTTAACAACTCTCTGAGTGAAGAAGTTTCTCCTCATCTCAGTCCTAAATGGCCTACCCCTTATCCTAAGACTGTGACCCCTGGTTCTGGACTTGCTCAACATCGGGAACATTCTTCCCGAATCTAACCTGTCCCGTCCCGTCAGAATCTTATACGTTTCTATGAGATCTGCTCTCATCCTTCTAAACTCCAGTGTATAAAGGCCCAGTCGATCCAGTCTCTCCTCATATGTCAGTCCAGTCATCCCTGGAATCAGTCTGGTGAATCTTCGCTGCACTCCCTCAATAGCAAGAACGTCCTTCCTCAAATTAGGAGACCAGAACTGAACACAATATTCCAGGTGAGGTCTCACCAAGGCCCTGTACAACTGCAGTAAGACCTCCCTGTTCCTATACTCAAATCCCCTAGCTATGAAGGCCAACATAACATTTGCCTTCTTCACCGCCTGCTGTACCTGCATGCCCACTTTCAATGACTGATGAACCATGACACCCAGGTCTCGTTGTACCTCCCCTTTTCCGAATCTGCCGCCATTCAGATAATATTCTGCCTTCGTGTTTATGCCCCTAAAGTGGATAACCTCACATTTATCCACATTATACTGCATCTGCCATGCATTTGCCCACTCACCTAACCTGTCCAAGGCAGCCTCTTAGCGTCCTCCTCACAGCTCACACCGCCACCCAGTTTAGTGTCATCTGCAAACTTGGAGATATTAAACTCAATTCCTTCATCCAAATCATTGATGTATATTGTAAAGAGCTGGGGTCCCAGCACTGAGCCCTGCGGCACTCCACTCGTCATTGCTTGCCATTCTGAAAAGGACCCGTTTATCCCGACTCTTTGCTTCCTGTCTGTCAACCAGTTCTCGATCCACGTTAGTATATTACCCCCAATACCATGTGCTTTGATTTTGCACAACAATCTCCTGTGTGGGACCTTGTCAAAAGCCTTTTGAAAGTCCAAATACACCACATCCACTGGTTCTCCCTTGTCCACTCTGCTAGTTACATCCTCAAAAATTCCAGAAGATTCGTCAAGCATGATTTCTCTTTCATAAATCCATGCTGACTTGGACCGATACAAACAATGAAGTACTTTTGGAGTGTAGTCACTGTTGCAATATGGGAAACGTGGCGTGCAATTTGCGCACAGCAAGCTCCACAAACAGCAATGTGATAATGACCCAATAATCTGTTTTTTATGTTGATTCAGGAATAAATATTGGCCCCAGGACATTGGGGATAACACCCCTGCTCTTCTTCAAAATAGTGCCATGGGATCTTTTATGTCCACCCGAGAAGGCATATAGGGCCTCGGTTTAATGTCTCATCCGAAAGACGGCACCTCCGACAGTGCAGCGCTCCCTCAGCATTGTACTGGAGTGTCAGCATAGATTTATGTGCTAAAGTCCCTGGAGTGGGACTTGTACCCTCAACCTCCTGACTCAGAGGCGAGTGTGCTACCCACTGAGCCACAGCTGACACTAGCATGCAAAATACTAGCATGCAAAGTTTGGAAAATAAGTTCAGAAAATGCTGGAAATAAACAGCAGGTCTGGCAATGTCGGTGAAGAGAGAAACGGTGTTAACGTTTCAGGTCAGTGTCTGATGAAAGGTCATCAACCTGAAACGTTAACTCTGTTGCTCTCTCCACTGACATTGCCTGACCTGCTGAGTGTTTCCAGCATTTTCTGATCTTATCTTCCAAGCTTTGTATGCTCATATTTTGATAGGTTATAGTCAGCGCCCGCTTTAACCTCCTGCAAGTTTTCTGTGAATTACTGCAGTCCCCCCTCCAATATCTCTAACTGCAGTCCATAGAGCTGCTCAGGAAGTTATCTACATATTAGATGCTGCCTCAGCCAGCGACTTCCTGTGTTACCCAGTGCAATGTATGGCACGGTGAGTATGCGCACAGGTTTGTAGAGCTGTTGAGTTGTGAGTGGCTTAGCCAGTCATGTGATGTTCACAAAACTCAATAAAACCCCACCCAGTTGGGTTCGGGGGATCCACGATGGGATAGGTGGTTGTGAGCCTGATGAATGAACTGGTAATGTGTCGTGTGATTGTTAAACCTTTGCTAATAAACCAACTAGTTCTTAACAGCAATGTGTTGCTATGAATTCTTAAGCAAAGAACCCATGAAGCAAATACATTACACCTGGTGCCGCTAAATCCCTGCATTGCCACATATCCATCCACTGAGCCAGCTGGGACATTTGATCCCTGTGTAATATATGAACGGGGGTGGGGGGGGGGGATTATAATTGGTCTTGGGCGGGGTCAGAAAACAGGAGGAATTGCACTTACCAACCGTAATACGACACGCTCGGCAGTTCTGTTCAAGTCAGTGGCCGATGAGATACCGCCCATGTTCAACTTAACATCGAAGAAGAGCAGGGGAGTTCTCCCCGGTGTCCTGGGGCCAATATTTATCCCTCAATCAACAAGACAAAAACAGATTATCTGGTCATTACCCCATTGCTGTTTGTGGGAGCTTGCTGTGTGCAAGTTGGCTGCTGCATTTCGCACATTACAACAGTGACTACACTCCAAAAGTGCTTCATTGGCTGTAAAGCGCTTTGAGATGTCCAATGGTCATGAAAGGAGCTATATAAATGGACGTCTTTCTTAACCCCCAGGATCTTCATATTAAAGATATTTGATTAGGCGGCTGGATTGTATCTCTCATTCTTCCATTACTTATAACGGAAGTGCAAGTATATGTTCACATTCTTCTGCATGCGTTAAGATTTTTTAATATATCCACATGCACCATGGGTTTGTCAGTAGATGAGTGTGGTGAACACTGGCCCGTTGGTGTCTTATGCCTGAGGCACGTTGCAACTGTGTGAAACCTGACATTGCACCGCAATTGTGCCCTGACTAGATTTACAAGGTATGTCTCGGTTGCAAAGCAAAATACTCCATTTCCTCGCACTGCAGGAAATCGCATTTGTGTCCAATAATGTCGAGAAAGACGTGTCCCCAATTGGCTTATTAAAAGTTCAAAGCAAGGTGATAAATCTGAAACGTTATGGTGCTGTAACTATTGCTGCAGTGATCTGCTTATAATAGTCCCCTGCGGCACCACTCCGTCCTGTGCACCTTTTATTGGAGCAGCAGGTCATTCCCACTTTGTTTAGTGGGAACTTTGCACGTTCCGCATGCCACGTCGTCTCGCACAACTCTTGTCTGCTTTATCGAGCGTGGCTTTTCGTGACCTTGTTCTATATTTGAAGTGTCTGGTTCAAGGTAGCCAAGGCTCACTTCCATGTTCCTGTACACATCTGGAGACCAAGGTACGTTGGGGTGGCAGTCCTACTAATGAGAGATACTGTAACATAATGGATCATTTCTGCACTTTGGTGGCAAAAACACGAAGGCAGAATATTATCTGAATGGCGGCAGATTAGGAAAAGGAGAGGTGCAACGAGACCTGGGTGTCATGGTACATCAGTCATTGAAAGTTGGCATGCAGGTACAGCAGGTGGTAAAGAAGGCAAATGGTATGTTGGCCTTCATAGCGAGGGAATTTGAATATAGGAGCAGGGAAGTCTTACTGCAGTTGCACGGGGCCTTGGTGAGGCTTCACCTGGAATATTGTGTTCAGTTTTGGTCTCCTAATCTGAGGAAGGACATTCTTGCTATTGAGGGATTGCGGCGAAGGTTCACCAGACTGATGCCCGGGATGGCAGGACTGACATATGAGGAGAGACTGGATCGACTGGGCCTGTATTCACTGGAGTTTAGAAGGATGAGAGGGGATCTCGTAGAAACATATAAAATTCTGATGGGACTGGACAGGTTAGATGCAGGAAGAATGTTCCTGATTTTGGGGAAGTCCAGAACCAGGGGACAAAGTCTAAGGATAAGTGATAAGCCACTTAGGACTGAGATGAGGAGAAACTTCTTCACTCAGAGAGTTGTTAACCTGTGGAATTCTCTACCGCAGAGAGTTGTTGATGCCAGTTCACTGGATATATTCAAGAGGGAGTTAGATATGGCCCTTACGGCTAAAGGGATCAAGGAGTATGGAGAGAAAGCAGGAAAGGAGTACTGAGGTGAATGATCAGCCATGATCTTATTGAATGGTGGTGTAGGCTCAAAGGGCCGAATGGCCTACTCCTGCACCTATTTTCTATGTTTCTATGTTTCTATGTTTCTATGAGCAAAACATTGCTCATTATGTGCACTGTTAGTGAACTCTTCACACATATTTGTAATTTTGTCTAATGATCATCATTATACCAACTTTCACTCTCCCTGGATCTTAGAAATACGTCTGGCTTCACATGCAGATAAGTTGTCCACATAAGCAGGCTGTTGGTAATGAACAACATTACATTGAACCATTTGATGAAATATCCCAGTTGTTGTGAAGATCAGACGAAGCTGTAATTTTCAGAACGTGTAGGATCCTTAAGAAACTTGGTTTAATGTTGAGTTACAGATCCATCATTTTGTATAATTTAGGTTGGCTAAATACTAATGTTCTATTCTTAAACAGAGATAATGTGCTCAGTTACCAGTACTTGCCCTTCAAAGTATTTTACTTTGCAAGATTTAAAAGTATACTTCCTAAAATATCATTTAAAGGGTTGATACTTTTTTTTTTACATATATTAGGGTTGTGGAATATAGAAGGCTAAGATGGGATTTGATTGAGGTTTTTAGAATTTTGAAAGGAATTGATAGGGTAGAGAGAGAGAGAGACCATTCCCGCTGGTGCGGGGAGTCTAGGACAAGTGGACATAACCCTAACCCTAACCCTAACCCATTCAGGAGGGAAGTTAGGAAACCCTTCTTCACCCAAAGGACGGTAGGAGTGTGGAACTCTCTCCCACAAAAAGCAATAGACGCTCGCTCAATTGATTATTTTAAATCTGAGATCGAGATTTTTTGCTAGGCAAGGGTATAGAAAGATATGGGGCCAAGACAGGTGGATGGAGTTAAGCTCGACAACAGCCATTGACTGGTGGAACAGGCTCGAAGGGCTGAATGGTCTCCTCCTGTTCCTGTGTTCCTAATACTCCTTTTCGCTTGGGATTTTTTTAAATCCACTAAATTGGAGTTAATGGATGTTACTGTATAAATCACAACATTGAATACTCAACAATATCATTTCCTTACAGATAATACATGCAGAATTTATTTAATTTCCGAGGGTAATTTCTTATGAAAGGATATTCTAAGTACAATGATGGACAAAGAGCTGATTTAAGGGTTATTCCAGGATAATGCTAAGCAGTTACCTTTTATTAGAGAAATTGCAGGAAAAATATCCTCTCTTATTTCAATGTTAAGCTGAGCCAAGCAGAGGGTGGCCTCCTGATCAGAACTGCTGACTTCAGTGATTCCAAGGCTAAAGTGTCCAAGCAGATTGTTTCAGCATCAGCTCATTGACCCCTCTCCTTCTGCACTAAAGGTAATGCAACCTCCACGTTCGAATACAGGCTTGTTTAACATATAATAGTTGGGACGTTGAGGCGTTTAGTGTTGAACAATGTATTTCCCAGGCAGAAAGTGGAAGGAATTAAGCATTAAAATCAGGAGTAAGAAAACTCTTCATCCCATTAAGCCCATTCCCCAGAGGCCATGTCTGATTATTCAGTCAATGACATTGCTTCAGCGATTACTGCCCCTCACCACCACAACCTATTGTTCCTAATTTTAGGAATACTCGAAGTTCCTTCTCCTCTCTGAGAAAAGAAGTCAAGCAATGCTATTAATACCTCTATAATCCTCAATCCCCCTTCTCAACACCGCTGCCCTTTAAAGGTATCAGTTGGCCTTGAGTCAACTACATTCTCTAAGTCTATTTCATATGTCTACTTTCCTGTGCGGGGGGGGGCTGGGATCTCTAACTATGCTCAAGGCTTTGAAGTTAGTACTTGTGTCCTTTATCCTATGCTCATTGTCCAAGTTAAATAGTTCACTGGTTTTGGTGTGATCTACACCATTCATTTTGGATGGTGTAGAATTTTCCACGTTTGTATTTGAGTTGCTGTGTGTGCAGGCAGGCAGTGTAAGTTCAGCCTGTGATTTATTTGAGAGAGGGGCGACTAAAACACAAGCAGCTGATTCTTAATTGTTACTTACGCAAAAGGAAGTCTGACACTGGAGATCAGAACAATGGGATACTGGCTTTTCAAGTGTCTTCAAGCTTTAACCATCGACTCATTCTCTACCGAGTCCATTCCCACCCAACAAGGTTTTTAAGTTTAAAGTTGCGGTTTATAAGGTATTTCATATTCATGTTGCATCATATTAAGTACAGTTTTGGTTTTTCATAATTAAAGGTGTTTTTAATAGATGCGTTACCTGATGTTCCAAGCTGCATAACACATTGTGCCCTCAAGGGATTATTAAGTCCTTGTGCTGCATAGTATGGTAGTGATCCAAATTCATTTTGACTTTTGGAGATACTTTATTGAAACCGTAGAGCAGCCTATATGAGATATGGTTTGGCACTGAAACAGTGCTGGCATTGTATTCATTCCACCAAAGTACCTCAAAGTATTTGTTTTTTTATATTATTCATGTGATGTGGGCGTTGTTGGCAAGGCCAGCATTTATTGCCCTCGAGAAGGTGGTGGTGAGCCACTGCCTTGACATCTGCAGTCCGTGTGGTGAAGGTGCTCCCACAGTGCTGTTAGGGAGGGAGTTCCAGGATTTTGACCCAGCGACGATGAAGGAACAGCTGATATATTTCCAAGTCAGGATGGTGTGTGACTGGGAGGGGAACATGGAGGTGGTGGTGTTCCCATGCACCTGCTGCCTTTGTCCTTCTAGGTGGTAGAGGTCGTGGGTTTGGGAGGTGCTGTAGGAGAAGCCTTGGCGAGTTGCTGCAGTGCATCTTGTAGATGGTGCACACTGCAGCCACGGTGCGCCGGTGGTGGAGGGAGTGAATGTTGAAGGTGGGATGCCTTCAAGCAGGCTGCTTTGTCCGGGATGGTGTTGAGCTTCTTGAGTATTGCTGGAGCTGCACTCATCCATCACACTCCTGACTTGTGTCTTGTGGATGGGGGTCAGGAGGTGAGTCACTCGACACAGAATACCCAGCCTCTGACATATTTTTGTAGCCACATTATTTATATGGCTGGTCCAGTTAAGTTTCTGGTTAATGGTAACTCCCAGGATGTTGACGGTGGGGAATTCAGCAAAGATAATCCCGTTGAATGTTAAGAGGAGGTGGCTAGACTCTTTCTCTTATTGGAGAAAATCATTGGCTGGCACCTGGCATGAATGTTATTTGCCACTTATCAGCCCAAGTCTGAATGTTGTTTAGATCTTGCTGCACATGGGCATGGACTGCTCCATTATCTGAGGAGTTTTGAATACATTGCGAGTACTTTGGCTAGCATAAAGGTATACAGTTAAGTTTGATAATATGTGTATAGGGTTTTCGATGCTAATCTGTTTGGTGCCATTGATGATGTGATTCCACAGATTTTCTCGGGTGCAAATTGTATCCTTGGGATCCCTGCTGTTCCAGACTGATGGCTTGAATGAGTCACTGGATGATGCAATGAAATAAACGTTTCTTACTGGGATAGAGTATTGATTTCATGGTGTGAGATCCAGTAGCCATTAACATTAAGGTCAAAAAATAAGAGTGCAAATGTCAACTGGTGTTGAGCATTATACTGCATTGGCAATACTTTGTGAGCAGCATGCTTTAATGGATTGTTGCATTTGAACTGAGATTGAATCACTTACTCGAATCCCTGGTGGTTTTGAGCTTCAGATTCTCACAAACGTTTCATTAAGAACAGTTTTGCCACTCTGAGCCTCAGCAGGTACCAGTGTTCTCAAGGTGGGTGTTCTCCCCTCCAGTAGCTACACAAGCCAAGCATCTGAATGCAATGTTTTCCTTTGGTCTTTTTGATGTCACTGAACCATTTTCTGACATCCTGTTGGGCTCCCTTATTAGGAGAGATCTGTTTTGACCTGCTAGAAGCCTGCATTATGTGCTTTTCTCTGGGGTTTAGGGATCACGGTGGTCCTGAGAGTAGAGGGCCACCTTTTCAGACCTCCTCTGTGTTCAAATTGACTTTCACTTCAGGAAATAGTCCCTTGTTTGAGCTTTCTGCTGGTGTGCAGCAAATTGTGGCTGTTCCAGGTTCATTTCTGGTTTAGGTTGATTAAACCAACCATTTTTTTAAAAAATTGTCCTTTGATTGAGTTTCTTATCTTATCATACATGGAACTTTCCATGTAGGAATGTGGAAAATACCAGTTTCAATGGGCCCAAATTTCCCCAACCCCTTTTTCCGGCGCACTCTCCCGCAATGCGCCGACGTTGTGCGCTCAAAACGGCACCAAAAGACTTACTAACAATTCTGTGTGTCCCGGGTCCTGGCGTGGTGTTTCCTGTGGAGTGGGGGGGTGGAGCTACAGCCTAGCGCCAAAAACAATACCGGCTGCTGCACACATGCGCAGTTGAGTCTGTGCACATGCGCTGTAGCTCCTTGCCCTCCCAGTGCATCCTGCAGGCTGTGAGCTGGACCCGACGCTCGCCGCCCCTATCCCTGACCAAAGGAACGATCCGGTGCTCGCTGCCCCTATCCCTGACCGAGTGGCCTGCCGCACAAGCCAGCTACTGCCTTCCCGCGCTGAGGGCTACAAGAAACAGGTTGGTGCGGGGAGACTTTTGATCGTGGGGAAAGGGGGGCGGGGTGGGGGGGGCGAAAGAGTTTTGATTATGGGGGGGGGGAGGGGGAAGGAGGAGAGTTTCTTTAAATGATTTCGAAAAAGTCTCTGTCAATGGCACAATACAACTGGCTGTTAAGAGGTGAGAATAACCAGAGAAAACTTTCCTTCGGTTTGGTCTCTCAGTACCAGCAAATATCTGGTCGTGGCTTTTGTTTTGGTAGTAATCATGACTTCGGTCGATTTTTTTAAAATCCCACCAATTCTTCGTGAACAACTGCATGGATGCTTGTAGATACCCTGTTGGGAACACTCCATCAGCACCCAAGGGTGCCTTATTGGGGAGTAACTGTATGGGCACCCGCAGGTACCTTGCGCAAGTGACCATCATTCATAGCCCTGCTAGCAAAATATTTGATTCATAAATGGTTTTATGAAACCCTTTTGTCTTCTGATATAAATGATATTAAAAAGTGCATATTTTATGAAGATTTATATAGTGGAGTGTGTAAATTATGCAAAAGTTACAGTACAAGATCTGTATTAGTTGTTGTGAAGGTGTTTAGTGCTTTGCAAGGTCCTCTGTGTTTCCCCCCCCCCCCCCGCCCCCCCATCTCTGGCTACCTGCGCTGATTTCTTAACTCTCCAAGGGTTTTCTGTCCAGCTGCAAGTGGCCACATGTGTTGGCCTAAGTTAGTTTGGAGCAACTATTAGTTGTCCAAACTGACTTAAATGGCCAAAACTGCTGGTAACGCCCCCTTTTGGAAAAAAAAGCTAAACTTAAAAAAAATCCTAACTAACTCACTTACACTGGCGCAAATTAAATGCGCAGAATGGGGATTTTTAAGATAATCCAGAAAAATCAAGTTTTTCCAAAAAAACCGAAGCAACTCCTGGGCAAATTTGGGCCCAATATGTGCACACTGAACAATTGTCCTTTCCCCCATCCTGGCATCAGATGTCTTTTTTAGTTTATTTTATTGAAACTTTTGTCCAATTATAAAGTTCGTTTTGGAACTTATTTTGGGTGCTCTTTTCTGTAGGTGATTCTTGCAAAGGTTTTGGTTTTGGCTTCTTCAGAATTGAGATAAAATCCAGATAGATTCGCAGTTTGTAAATAATTTACTTTTAAAATTAACCTCTTGCTCACAACTTCATGCTGCTATCAGAAATGTAACAAGGTGTTTAAATCAAAATTAGTGTCTTTAAAATGAAATTCTTGCTAGTTCTGTGGCTCATCCCAAATTAGAACAGAGAAATTCCTAGTTTTTCATTAAAGAGCTTAGTTAGCTGTTGATGTTGAAAAAACTATGGAATTTTAGGAAACGGGGAAGACCATTTGGCTCATCTTGCCTCTACTATCTCTCTGAAAGAGCTATGCACTTAGTTCCATATCATTGCCTTTTCCTTATTCCCTTTAAACATTTGTTCCCTCTCCTGAGACAAAGAAACACCCTCCTGTGATTATTAGCCCCTCTTTTAAACATAATTTTGCTGCAAGGCCGTTGAAGCCTATATGGACATGTCCAATAATGTTATTCCGACATTATGCATTTACTGAATTGCAGCGCTGAGGGGTTGCTGCTCTGTTGGAGGTAGCGTATAACCGAGCCTGCCCTCTCAGGTGCACGTAAAGGATCCCATTTGTCTGCCGATACTTCCATTTATAACAGGCCACTTGAATTTACTTCAAAGTACTGGAAATGCTATTCTCCACAACAGGTGAGCATTCATGTAATGGTGACCTATTGGGCTAGATTTTCAGTTTCCGGTAGTTTTACGCCAAAATTACCGTTTTCGCTGCGCTACCGTTTTTCGGCCGAACTTTCGGCCTTTACGTCGGTAAAGTCAACATTGCACGAAGATTCGCAGCACAAACCCCGAATTTCGGCAAATTTAGTCCGGGGCCGATAGCGCTGCGAGAGAGGCCTTGGGAGGAGGGAGGAAACCCCTCAAAAATTGCAAAAAACATCAAAATAAATTCACAAAATATTCAAAAAACCCTTATCTACTAAATCGCTGAAAAATAATAAAAAAATGAAAACTTTAACTTTCCTTTTTGCATACTTACCGCTGCTGTCAGGGCTGCACCGACAGATTTGATCTGTCAGTATTCTGGGCGGGGTGTACGGGTCGGGAGTGTGCTGAAAGTACGACTGTAACGCAATCCGCAGCGTTGCACATTGTTTTACGTCGGTGCACCTCTCCCCGATGGTATGTTGAAACGCCGCCACAAAGAGGTACCCGAGGATCCAGCCGACCGGGTTCTCGCCTCGGAGTGTCAAATTGCGGCGAAAACCCGGTCACAAAGTCAGCGAAAATCCAGCCGTGTCTTGTACAAGTGCTGCAATCTACTTGCTGATACCTGTTATGTTAGTATTTAGGGTGTGTTATAGCTATGTTCGAGTTAGTGTTCTTAAACTCTCGGAAATCAAGGATCATCTATTGTGTTACTGTCCACATAACCTCAGTAATTGATCTAGCGGACGTTTATTGATTACTGCACAACATCTTGGCTGTCATTACTGTTGTACACTTTCTATTAATAGATCCTGAAACTGTGATTGGGTAATATATTCTACAACATGCAGACAGGAGACCTTCACTTGAGACGGTAGTGGAAGTTTCCATGGCAACTTTGCCACGTTCTCCTTTCAGTCCAGGTTACCTAGAATTACACAGTATGATTAGCACAGAAACAGGCTATTTGACCCAACCGCTCTGTGCCAGTGTTTATGCTTCACACTAGCTCCCTCCCACCCCTCTTCATCTCACCCCAGCTTCCCCTTAAATGCATCGATACTATTCACCTCAACCCCTCCCTGTGGTAGTGAGGTCCACATTCTCACCACTCTCTGGGTAAAGAAGTTTCTCCTGAATTCCCCGTTGGATTTATTAGTGATATTTGTGACCCCTAGTTTTGGACTCCCCACAAGTGGAAACATCGTCTCTATGTCTAGTCTATAGAAACCCATCATAAATTTAAAGACCTCTTAGGTCACTGCACAGACTTCTCGTTCAATCTTTCCTGATAATTATAGCCTCTCAGTCCTTGTAAATCTTTCCTGCAACTTCTCCAGCGCCTCTATCCTTTTCAGCTGAAGATCTGCTCAGTCTGAGAGTTCTGGCTGTTGCTGTTACTGTCCTGGTTTGGTGGTTGAATGTGTTGATTATCTTAATATCATGTCTCTGCGACATGTTCAGTGGTTTGTGGAGATTGCATTCAATACCGTGCAATCTCATCCCTCCTGTGCCTGGAGACCAGTTCCAATTATGGCTCCCCTCCTGACCAAAGCCTGCTCCACAATCCAGGCTGGTTTGGACCATTCTACCGCTGAGCACTGTTATATTCTGTTGGCTTATTTTCCACATCGTGAGTTAAAGGGTCGGGTCTCTTGTTTCCTATTTGTTCAGGTGCTCACTTGTGATTATTGTCAAATAAAAAACAAAAATGCTGGAAACGCTCAGCAGGTCAGGCAGCATCTGTGGCGAGAGAAACCGAGTTTACGTTTCGGGTCGATGAGCTTCCTGTGATTATTACTGTGATTATTGGTGTTGCGTAATGATTGGGTGCCATCATTGTCAGTAAATGAATTTGCTGTTCTTGCCTGGGTGGAAGTTGGTGCACTTTATGCTGCAGAAATCATTGACAACCCCCTGAAAATAGTCCCATATATTCCCGGACACATTTTATATTGTATCCTTTTGTTGCTGAAATGCTGTTGCAGCGTTCACAGATTACAGATCATAAATCTTCTTCTTTCATATAAATTCCTGTTCAGCTATAACCGATCTCCTTTCCATTGAGGGATATAAAACCTTTCTGCTTGTGGTGTCGGATGGTCTTTGTGTGTGCACGGCGTGTTGAAAAAAAAGCTGTTAATCTCTTTATGAAGAACGCGTTTCCAATGTTGCCACACTGAGCATGCAGAGGAAGTCCTTCTCCTGTATTGTAAAAACAGAATGAACCTACACATCTGCAATTTGTTTCAACAGCATTTTTCACGCAGTTTTGTATCCTGGGTATTCAGGAATTTTCCGTGACTCTGCTGATGATTGCAAAGACAGCTCCTGGTACTTATCGGAACCATTTTAATCCACAGGAGTGTTTGACCACCTTGGCTTATTGCAGAACTGGTCTATGAAGTACTCATGAATAATCCAGCAGCTTTTGGTCATCTGTTCTGATTTCTCCTCCTGTGGCTCGGTGTCACAGATTGATTGATAAGGCTCTTGTGAAGCGCCTTGGGCCGCTTGGCTACGTTAAAGGTGTAATTTATTTGCTTCATGGGTTCTTTGCTTAAGAATTCAGAGCAACGCATTGCTATTGAGAAACAGTTGGTTTATTAGCAAAGGTTTAACAATCACACGACACATTATCGGTTCATCCACCAGGCTCACAACCACCTGCCTCATCGTGGATTCCCCTGAACTCAACTGGCTGGGGTTTTATTGAGTCTTGTGAACATCACATGACTGGCTAAGCCACTCCCAACTCAACAGCTCTACAAACCTGTGAGCATACTCACAGGTGCGTACATATTCTCTCAGAGGATTGTAAATCTGTGGAATTCGCTGCCTCAGAGAGCTGTGGAAGCTGGGACATGAAATAAATTTAAGACTGAAATAGACTGATTCTTAACCGATAAGGGGTTATGGGGAGCGGGCAGGGAAGTGGAGCTGAGTCCATGATCAGATCAGCCAAGCCATGATCTTATTGAATGGCAGAGCAGGCTCGAGGGGCCGTATGGCCTACTCCTGTTCCTATTTCTTATGTTCGTATGTAAAAGTTAAGTTGTTGTTGTTGGAAAGTGGTGGTTTATTTCGAGCAACGGTGTCTAACACATGGCGATAGACTAACTTTGGCCCACAAACTCATTTTATCTCCATTATAGCTCCTAATGATGCCTATCTTCTTGGAAGATTTTACGCAAAGCTAATTTAGACTTTTGTTCAACTTCAGTTTCTTCTGGGCCTGGAGAACTGGAATAGGCTGCTCCTGGTTGGTAGATATAGACCAATCAGTGAGCACTCTTTTTTCCATCAATAAGGTTTCAGCCTTTTCCCAGTTCTCCAGATCCAAGACTTTCAAAGAGTTAAGCCTGAAACTTCCTCGTTTCCACATTTTAAAGGGGGAAGGAAGGAAGACTTGAATATTTAATACTCAGGGGAGGGACTTGAATGCATGTGAGCCTCCAATATTTTATGTATGTGTTTGATATTGTCTATGGGAGGGCTTTGATGTTTTGTGTGTAGTGGGCTCGGACATCTGCAAAGGCGATTGAATATTTGTGTATGGGGTTTGGATGATTCATGTATGAGGTTTTAAATGTTTTTATTGGGGGGGGCGCTGGATTTATATATATATATATATATATATATATATACATATACATATATGGCGGGTGTTAGGATTTTTTGTTTATGGGGGACTTGCATTTTTGTGTGTGGTTTTCGCATTTCAATCTAAACATCTGGGGCCCACCTTCTGGTTGTGACTTGAGCATCTGGCCTGCAGCTCCAATATGTTGGGAGATCCCTGCTTTAAAGGGACGCTGGGGTAAAATTGGAAGTTAATGGACAGTGAAGTTGGGCGGGGAGACTGATTCACTACCGCTCATATTGCATCCCCGCCAACATTGAATTTAACCCTTGGTAAAAGTGTTTGGTAACTTGTTCCTTTGCGGTGGGAGGAGAGCCATGCATTGTTTCCATCACACTGAGATCATGGGCTAGACTTTCATCTTTACCACTTGAGCATTAAGCATCGACCGAGTAGAGCGCGGAGAGGAATATCCGACGGGGAGGATCACACACCAAAAGGGAACCCGCCAGAATGTCCTTGTATTATTGTGCACGGAACCACCTGAAACACAGGCCTTTACCACTTTTCTTCCTCATTATTGAGTGGAGAATGAATCCACCTTGGTGGAAAATTATTCTGTTGAGATTGTCGTGTTAGACCTGAATGAGTTAGTGAAATGTCAGGGGCATGTTAAAAGTTACTAATTCACTATTTACTGTTGCAGATATTGAAATCTTCTCCTGGGTACAGACCCTTTGCCATAAAAGTTCACATGTAGAGTACTAGTCCACAGAAGAACTGTTCAGCACCAGTCATTTATCCTTAATTGTGAAATTAGATTCATTGCTGTTGCTCAAGATTGCAATGTACTCAGTTTGACAGATGCTTTGTAATGATGATGGAATATCTTGAAACATCTTGTGAAAATATTAGGTTCCAACACTTCAGCCTTGTGAAAACACTTTTGCTGCATTTAGAAATGGGACAGATCAGTGTAGCAATTGTTACATTCCAACAGTGAGTCCAGACTGATTGAACTATTACATGCTCTGAAAACCACGAATGAACTGTTCATTATGCAGCCAAGTCATGGTTCATCGAACATGCAATTCATACTTGGGTCGTGTCAAGAAGTGGCTGTGTCAAACTTGCGAGCATTTAGCTGAAACTTAAAGGATCCTTTTATTACTGTACATACTGTACATAGAGCTGTGAATGGCAATTATCCTATAGAAATAACAGAAGCCTGTGAAATAAATAGCACTTCCACTTTTCCAAAACAAGCATCTGCTTAGCACCTTTAGTGATGCTGAAATTGCGATTTGGATGACAACAATTACACAATCTGGGTGATGGTGATGTTTATCTCTGATAGGTTCAGGATGCGAGATAGCATTCCATATAGTCCCGGGTTTTTGTAACCATCAATTGCTAATGTGCCTGTGATTTATTCTGTAAGAGTGTGTGCATTTAAGTAAATATTTAGAGTACTAGATTTGTTTCACGTTTTAAATGCTGCTTTCTTTTGCAAACAATTTGAAAGGCTGCAAGATATTCTCTTAATTCGTGTTTGATGTGCTTGAGGAACCAAGTATGCAACATTGGGCTCAATTTTCCTCAATTTTGGCGTATTGCCAGAGTTACGCCTGTTTTTTGGGCCCTGACTACTCAAAAAAATTTCCCCGTTCTATTTTTTGAAATTGGCGCCGCGCAGCCTGTCCTTTAGCTTCGGGGTTGGGGGGGGGGGGGTGGAGCCTAATGTCTGCAACAAAAAAACGATGTCCCACCTCGTTCTGCGCATGCGCAGAAAAATAAAAGGACGTTTTTGATGTGAATGTTATGGGCGCGCATGTCCAGTACAGCTCCCAGTCTGCATTCAGCCATTTTTAAAGAGCCAGTTGTGTGTGAGAACTTTAATTCTCATTGGAAAAATTGGAGCTGCAATACAAGATGCAACGCGGCTCAAGGACCAAGAATTTCTTCCAGGATGAAGTGGAGGCACTGGTGACCACACCGAGGTCTGGAGGCCAGTGCAAGAAGAAGTGGCAGGACCTTGGTCAAGTAGTTAGTGTAAGTAATTTTATAATTTATTCACTGGAATTGCAATTGTAAATGTGACCATCTGCATATGTCCCACCCAGTAGAAAGACACCTTCCCCAAAAATTATATTTTCATCTTTACAGAGGAAGGTGGCACACAACAAAAGAGAAATAACTCGAACAGGAGGAGGCTCGGCAAATCTGCACCGACTGGCTTTGCTAAATGTTAAATACTGCTCAGGCTAGCCATGCTTCGGTTCATGGGGATGTCTCCGTCAGCTATGCTGCGGTTGATGCAATGTGCTTCATCAACTGCAGCATCGTGGTTCTTCAAATCAGCCTGCTGCCTGCGCTGTGTGAGCCTACTCAAGCCACCCACCCTGCCCCCTCCTCTGCAAGTAACCATTTGTCTGTTCTGTTATATTTTGCAGAACTTGAGGCCAACCCTGATGATGCAGAAGAAGATTCAGCTGCGAACAAGCCTGAAGTGGAGAACATCTTCCAATCCCACCTTCCAGACCAAGAGCACGGGGGATAGGGGGAGGGGGAGGGAAGCCCCCACTGTTGTACTCACTCTGGAGGAGGTGCAGGTGCCGCCCATTGAGGTGCCAGGCCCTTTCCTGAGTGGTACGAGTGTTGTTGGGACATTTCATGGTTTCTCACAGTCTGAGGCTGCGGGTCCCAGTGGGATGCAGCAAGGCATACCCAGGGTGAGGAGGGGAAAGAGGGCTCAACAGCGCTCTCCTGAGCTGCAGGATCTAACGGATGTGGTTCAGATGATGGCAATGAGTGCAGAGAGCATTGACCTTACACAATGACTCCTGGACACTATCAGTGGGGTGGGTGATGAGGCATCGGGACTGTCTGGGGAAGTAACAACACTCTCTCAAGAAATGGGAACACTGTCCAGGAAGATGTGGGAGGGAATGTCGCAGGTAGCTGATACAATGTCGGTGCAGAGGGAGGGAATGTCGCAGATAGTTGACACACTGTTGGTCAACATGAGAGAGGGAATGTCGGAGTTAGCTGCTGCAATAAGGGAACACGCGCAGACTTTGCGCCAATTGACAGAATCAACTGCCACTCCCACTCCAATCCCCAGACCAGCCTCTGAAGAGGCCCAAGCCGGGCCTTCCATATTACCGCCTGCCCGCGCCCCCCCCCGCCATCAAGAAGTGCGCATTACCCGAGATGTTCGAAAGAATAAGCTTGGAACCAACCCGAGAAACACTGCACCACCACCTGTGGGCAAGAGTGGAGTCAACAAGACCAAGCGTAGCGAGCGGTCTTAGAATAAGGTGGAGGAGAGATGGGAGAGGGATGGAG
Source organism: Pristiophorus japonicus (assembly GCF_044704955.1). Lineage (NCBI taxonomy): Eukaryota > Metazoa > Chordata > Chondrichthyes > Pristiophoridae > Pristiophorus > Pristiophorus japonicus. The sequence goes on along the minus strand of NC_091998.1, from coordinate 4,103,092 downwards.
TACAAAAGCAGGGAGGTCCTGCTGCAACTGTATAGGGTATTTGTGAGGCCACACCTGGAGTACTGCGTGCAGTTTTGGTCACCTTACTTAAGGAAGGATATACTAGCTTTGGAGGGGGTACAGAGACGATTCACTAGGCTGATTCCGAAGATGAGGGGGTTACCTTATGATGATAGATTGAGTAGACTGGGTCTTTACTCGTTGGAGTTCAGAAGGATGAGGGGTGATCTTATAGAAACATGTAAAATAATGAAAGGGATAGACAAGATAGAGGCAGAGAGGTTGTTTCCACTGGTCGGGGAGACTAGAACTAGGGGGCACAGCCTCAAAATACGGGGGAGCCAATTTAAAACCGAGTTGAGAAGGAATTTCTTCTCCCAGAGGGTTGTGAATCTGTGGAATTCTCTGCCCAGGGAAACAGTTGAGGCTAGCTCATTGAGTGTATTCAAATCACAGATAGATCGATTTTTAACCAATAAGGGAATTAAGGGTTACGGGGAGCGGGCAGGTAAGTGGAGCTGAGTCCACGGCCAGATCAGCCATGATCTTGTTGAATGGCGGAGCAGGCTTGAGGGGCTAGATGGCCTACTCCTGTTCCTAATTCTTATGTTCTTATGTGCTGCCTTTCTTTGCTGCTGCTGTTGTAACTGTTCTCAAATTAAAAGGTTTTTGTAAGTTATGTAAAATTACAAGTTTAAAAGTTTGTAAGTGATCTTGACTGAAAACTTTAAAGTTTGATACAAGAATATTTTTATTAAAGTTAACTTAAGTACAAACAAGTGTTAAACTTTTGAATAAAATATATTTTAAATTATAACTGAATCATTTCCATTATTTGTTCCATTAACCCAACACAATATTACGGAACAGGTCCAAACAGTAAACATGGTCCATGTGGAATAGTTGTCGCTGAGCCTTCAGGCAGACAAGCGTTCACGGATGAACTGCTGGCACAAGGCTCGAGCAATTGTTAAAAGGGCACGATGGCCCACCCTCCTTCGCCGTCGTGCTCCGGGTTCAGGTAGTTGCATGGCTTCCTCATCCTCCTCCTCCTCCTCGTCATCTGCATCTTCCTCATCATCATCAGCCACTCTCACCTCAGGTGTGTCTTCTACTACCAGCTGCTGCTGCCTCATGATGACTAAGTTATGCAGCATGCAGCACACAACAGTGAACTGACCGACAATCTCAGGTGAGTATAGCAAGTAGCCCCCGGAATGGTCCAGGCATCGGAAACGCCGCTTCAAGATGCCAATGGTCCTCTCCATGATGCTGCGTGTCGCATTGTGCGACATGTTGTGTTCCCGGTCAGCTTCCGTCCGGGTTAGGTGTAGGGGCGTCATGAGCCAGGTGGCGAGGCCGTACCCTTTGTCTCCCAGCAGCCAGCTCTGCCCTTCTGGCTGTTGCTCAAACATGGCTGATATAGCGCTCTCGCGTAGGGTGAACGCATCATGGGTGCTCCCAGGGTATCTTGCATCAACTGATGATGCGATGCATGTCGTCACACACGAGTTGCACATTAACGGAGTGGAAGCCTTTTCTGTTCCTGTACATCTTGGAATTCTCCAAAGTTGCTCGCAAGGCGATGTGGGTACAATCAATGCAGCCCTGTACCTTTGGGAAGCCAGTAATCCTGGAGAAGCCTACAGCCCTTTCACTCATTGCCTGGGCGGTTATGGGGAACTTTTTGTAGTCATTCCTCCGGGCATATAGTGCAGCAGTCACCTGCCAAATGCAGATATGTGTTAAATGTTGAGAAATGGTGCACACATCCCCAGTTGTGGCCCGGAATGATCCTGATGCATAGAATGAAAGTGAAGCTGTAACCTTCACTTTAACTGACAAAGCAGTCCTCCTGATTCTTCTAGGTTGCAGGTCTGCTTTTACTAATTCACAGATCTCAGTTACAACTTCTTTGCAGAAACGCAGCCTTCTCACACAGTGTACATCACTTGTGTGCAGGTATGAACGCCTGTCTCGATATACCTGACGTGGGTAAAGCCTCCTGCCCATCATCCTACGTGCTCTGAGGTTCCTCATGCGATGATGTCGAATCAGTTGTCTCCTCTGCAGCACCATCATTCAGAAGGCTTGCACGAGATAAGGCACTGTCAGTATCTCAAAACGGCAGGCTTCTTTATTGTCTCTCTCCCCAAGGTGCTTAGATCAGGAAACACCCCCCCCCCCCCGCCCCCCCCCCACTCCCAGGCTTTATTTGATGCTGCTGCATAGTGTAAGGATTCTCATCCTTTCACTTCAGCTTCCACACACACATCCCACTCCCCCCGGACTTCTTTTGAAGCCGAGCCCCTGTGTCCGGGCGAGGGACTGATTCTGCCGGCCGACCCTCAAGTCTGGTTTGAAGACGCTTGGTGGTGGTGTGGCACTTTTTTTTAAAAGTCCAAAATTAAAGAATTGCATGAAACTTCCATTTTCTGCGATTTCAGTTGGAAAAAATTAAGCTTGATGATGCATATTTAATGTGTACTTGACTCCCTGCAAAACGTCACCTAAAAACAATGGCGTCTTTCTGCCCCGATTTTGTGATGTGCGCTGGTTTTTCTTAAGTGCCCAGAAGGTTTTTTGGGAGTGGTCACATACGCCGTCCTGGGAAAAATGTAAGTTGGCCAAACTTACATAAATGTGAAAAACTGGCGCAGACATCAGGTTACGCAAAAAAAAAACCTAACCTAAAAAATCATAGCTAGCTGAGTTACGCTGGCACACAATCTTTGGGGAAACTTGAATTTTTAAAATTAAGGCCAAAAAAAGCAGCTCGCAACAAAAAAACGTCGCAAATGACTGGGGAAAATTGAGGCCATTGTTTGTGGGTTTTAAAGGTCAACGAGAGTTTGGAATGTCGATTGGTTGTTTCTCTTTCAATGTCTGTTTAAAGCTTATATTGTTAAATATCATTTTTCTAAGCATTGAAAGATGCTGATTTTAGACTGGTCAATCACTAACCCAAGTGTTAGATCACCAGCCACACTGAACCATTGCATATGGAAATGTGCAGCTACCTTGTTGATATTACAAGCTATAGGGCTTACATTTTTAGAGGAGCTGTATGTTTCTGCATTTAAACTTGTGAGTTGGATCAGCATTAAAGTGTAGTGCACCATGCCAAGTGGCGAACAAGAAGGTCTTTTACTGTGCTAGATTCCTAATTAAACTTGCTTAAATGTTGACTCCAATTTGTGTTTTAACAGTTACATTAGTGCATACGATGTGCATGTGTATTTACAGATAAACCTATTCACATTCCCCATTTGCTAACAATTGCACTAATGTCCGCCTCCTGTTTCCACACTAGGGCCACCCGGGGACAAGGGAAGGCATGGTCGCAGAGGTGTTTCAGGTACGTGGCACAGCACAGCATTCCCATTAAATAGACATCATGGCTTTCTTATCTGTTCGAGAAAGGGAACCGAGAATCGAATGGATTAGAGCAAAGTTATCCTGATTTATTTGTTGCGGTGCTTATTAACCTTTAGGCGCCAAAATTGCCCCACTGCCCGCTTAGGGCGCACAATTTCAATTAAATTAATATTTAGCACCTGTCGAGATGGGCCGCTAAATATTGTGGAATTGGGGTCTTTGTTTTTAAAAGAATGTGCGAGGTGATATCAGAGGTGTGATTCGCCTCTGCAGGCCGGTAACGCACTGTAAGCGAGGCGCAGCACTGACGCATCACAACATCCCTCCCCTTTTAAAGGGGAAGGCTGCTGCTACTTTCCTGGCACTCACTGGGCCACCAGGGCGGGTTTCAGCTGGGCCAGCGAACTGGCACCCAACAGGGGATGCCAGGCTGCATGTTAGTGGCCCAGTCGAACCAGCGACCGCCATTGCCGGGCCAACCGTGAAGTCGGCCGCCAAAAACAACATGGCGGCCACGATGCAAGGCCCTCCCTTTTAAGGGCAGCCGGGGCGCCCCGTCTATGACCGTTATTGGCATCGCCCCAAGCCAATCTCGCGTCCCGCGGGGCACTTTCCCCCGCGAGGTGACAAGGGATCGGTATGCACGACAATGACATCAACACGTGCGCACCCCGGCCCAGGGCGAAACATAGGGGGCACTGCACAATCCTGTTTTCGCCCACGGCATCCCGGGAGCAATTCTGGGTGGGTCGCTTCTGCTGCCCACCCCTGGGCAATAAATCATCACTGTCCCAATAGCACCTCAAAAAAGGGGCAACTTTGGTGGCTTAATCTTTACCAGACTGTATGTCCCTTCAGTTATTCTGAGAGATGCTTGTTTGAGATATGTAAGTCACACATCCTGCTTATTAAAGAATAACTATTATGAAGCAATAAATTTCTATGTATTTTATGTAAAGGTTCATTGGATATAAGGGGCGTGGATGAATGTTGCTGTTCTTATTCAAAGCCCCAAATTTCCAATATATAAGAAGCCACAAACTTATTTCTTGAATATGTCAGAAGGATTTTAAAAGGTACTAATTGTGCCTTTTAGTTTTAATTCAGTTCAGCTGTTGTCTCCAATAAGAGGCTGGAGAAATCAGCAGGAGAGTTGCTTCTGTGAATCTGTTCTCAATTACATTTGATCAAGCCACCAAAGCATGATTTATTTTCTTTTGCATGGTGTGAGCTAGTTTGCTGAAATCGCACGAATGGTGCAGAATGTGACTTTTTATAGCTTGATCTGTCACCATTCTAGAATTCTAAAACTCCTAACAATTTCCTAATTGTTTTTTTTTTGGCGTGACGATCTCTTTGCATTGAGTTGTGAGCGAGTGCCTGCCTGGGCCGTGAGCAGTCACAGCACAAGCAGCGTCCACGGTCCATGGACAGAGATCACATCACTGCGGGGAGGAGTTCTGTGTGCCACGTATAATAATAATGTAAATTCACACCTTCAAAACTCATAGACAGAAGCTCCCCCTATGTTTTTGGGAATTGCCTGAGTCTTGCATTGTTGTGCTCACCGAAACTGTTTAGTCCTTGTTGGGATAAATATTCATCCATTTACTAACTTTAGTGAAAAGGTAGGTGGGAGTATATAGCACAGTGTTCTGGAGTTTTCTATTTTTTTCTACTATAATTGATGAATGATGCAAAATCTATTCCAATATGTTTTAAGATGAATTCAAAAATGTTGGGTTAAGGTTGGATTACAAAGCACTAATGGGAAAATAATCAAACTATTTTTACAAGCCTTAAGGAATATATTTCACTATTAATTCCTTTCTTTAAACGAATTGGCACTGTTGTCTATTTTGTTCATTTCTCTCTTGATGGTCTTTCCAAATGTACTCCTTCTGGGGAAAAATAAATTCAACTGAAAACTCAGGAGGTAATTCTTCCTGATTCTGTGAATACTGGGGGTAAATATTTCGAGCCCCCTCCTTAACCTGTCTGAGGGCAGCGAACTCCCGGGCCCTCTGTGTGGTCAGTGGACACCACATTGTATTCACTCACTGTGGGAAAACTTGCCAGTTACATTTATTAAACTGAATCCGTTCTACATTTTTTCCTCTGCTTGTTGTCCCTTCTTGACTTTCTGCAACATGTTTGGGGACTGATAGCAACTTCCTTAGGGTTTTTTTCACCACTGATCTCTGCGGGCTGGGCTCAGTCTGGGAACTTTGATTTCAGAAATAAAACCCACTTTTCAGGACTTTTATTTGGCTAGCTTATTTAATAATGTTTTAGCGACAGCAGTGACAGTTGTAAGTCCTGGGGTTTTACTGTTTGTTAGCAAACCACAAGATCTCGATTAAGAACAATTGAGATATATGTAAGAGATTTAAGTCTGAACAGCTGGCGGTCTGGATTGATATTGATGTCCATGTTCCGCACACAATGCGGGTACGTTCTAGCCTATTGCCGCTAGTCTTGGCTTCTGGGTTGCCATTGGAACATTTCACAGTCTGAAAAGCTTCAAGTGCCAACTCTTTGCGCATTTACCCAGCTGGGATTATCTCGGGGACCTGAATGAGATTAGTTTGAGCAGGTGTCAATCCAGTGCATGTAAGTGTACACCACAAAACTACCCTCCCATTCAGCATCATTGGGAGTAATGTGTCACCCTCACTTTGGGGTGGGCGGGCAGCAGATGGCTGGCAATGCCCTCAGTGGGATGGGTATTGGACTGGTCCATTCGCCGAATCTTATAGGGATGAGATGCCAGCTGTTGTAAATGAACTGGAGCTTGCTTCATCCTGAAATGCTGGCAGTGTCAGGAAAACCAGAAAATGCTCCTGTTTCGCAGTCCTTGTCTCTCCCTCTCGTATAAACACAAACACTTCCCTCTGCACCATCATCTGTTTGAAATGTAATTCCATTTTTTGTTTAAACATGTGATTTGTTAATGACTAAGAGAATGAAATCTGGGTTGAAGCTTGTATTTATTCTATGAAGAACACTGCAACAGAATAACATGTTTTCCTCCTCTTTGCTTGTGTTTACAGGGCCAGCTGTAAGTACGAGAATGACTAGCATTGCCCATGGGAACAGGTTGGCTAAAAAATAACTGTCAGTAAACTTCTGCATAGCGTACTTTAGATATTAACTTATTTCTGCTAAATCTTTCTAGTGTCATCATAACCTTTCCTTTGTGTTTGTAGAATTTACATTTGATACTCTCCTTGTGAGTCATTTGTGTCAGCAATAAGCACCTATAATGGGGTGAAACACTATTCTTTGCATCTGTCGTTGATGTACATTTTAAATTCATACTTTTTGTTTTAAAACAAAAATGTAATCGTCAACTTTATACCTTTGGCTTGTTATGCTATGTATGTAATATGTTAATTTCTTTCCCCCTTTCTACTGATTTTTGTCCTTTTCAGGGACCTCCAGGAAGAGATGGCTTTCCGGTAATTAACTGCACCACTCTCCTGTCTTGTCCTAAAGCTGTGTTTGCCCTCCTTTGCCTTGTTTTAACATTCTTTGTCCATCCCCTGCTACAGTGTGGAAGCTTGCCTCTTGCTAACATTCTACCCACTACCACTTCATCTCTTACATTCATTCATTTACTCCATTTTGTTTTGTTTTTAACAAAACAGAAAAAAAGGCCTATTTTTTTAGGACGAGTAATCTCATTGCAGAAAGGATTGAGCCCCCTCAGATGTTAAAACGCACATAATGGCCATCACCTTCGTCATTCTAATCAACTGTTTGGCAAACACTGCCCCCCAAACACATCACTGTGGCTCTCGCTCCATTAGTTGTCAGGCTGTGGATGGAAACTTCTCTAACTGGTGGTGTGGTGTAAGCATTTGGTCATCATATTTCCAGCTTGGTTTTTTGTGTGATGAGAGCTTTTTTTTCCTAAAAGAGTTAACTCTTGGCCTAGCAGTCTGGTAGTTTGGTGTGTAAAGCACTAAATAGCAGCATCTAATGGGAAGCCTTCATGCTTTTATAAACGAGCATTAAACTCTGAAATGCTTGCTCTGTGATTTCGGGGCAAACGTCTTTGCTGGATGTCCTAATGTGCGGCTGAACAGCTTTTTGGGTGATATCGCAAAAAAAACCTCTTCCTTTGCAGTTCTGACTGTACATTGATTATTAGGGAAACAAAGGATCCATGGGCCTGCCAGGGAGAAGGGTAAGTTTATTTATTCCATCTAATTTTAGCCGTGTGGTTAAATAAACCTTGTGTTACATGGAGGCACAATAAATGATCATTTCAGCTGTTCGCTAACGAACTGTCAAGAAAATAATTTTAAAGCTGCAATATCCTTCCTTATCCCCACCCCCCTCCCACCACCTTTCCTGGGCACACCAACTCAAATTGGGTCACATTGAATTGCAATATTTTATCTGCGTTTAACAAGCACAAAATGAGTGTGTATATATAACCTTTGGGGGGGGGGGAAATAAAACGTCACCGTGTTTAGAAGTGTCATGTTCTCCCCGAAGAATCACTGTATAAACATTTATAAAAGGTCAGAACAACATCTGGTTTACGGAGATGGATGACTTTTGTTAAAGTGACGGTGTACAGGTTTTTTTCACATTTTATTTTAATTTTGGATGCCAGGATAATGCAGCCTTAAACCGTTTATTTGCCACTGCAGTTCTTAACTGCACCTTGTCTTTTGAGAGCATTTTGCACATTTCTTTGGCTCCAGCTTACGTCTTGTTAATGGACCAATTCAGTCAGCGCTGTGAACTGAAATATATATCCTTCTGTGCATTGTAAGATGACTGTAATGTTGACTGAGTGAGGTTCTTATCTGAGTCAGGTTTCTGTTAAATGTATGAGCATTCCTTGCTGTGATGCCTTGCAGTTCTGATTTGTGATTTATTTTAAAATGCGCTCCCTTTCCCACACTGCAACTTCTGCCTTTAAAGCGTTGGTCAGTTAAATAGGCTGTTTCGTGAACATTTCTCCCCTCCTAGCAAAACTCTATAAAGTACATCAGCAAATAAGCTGGAATTAGTCAATTCGAAGGGCAATATACAGTACAATAAAACTAATTTAACGGAGTATTCACAGTTTAATCTTTGCAAGTAGTGAAGACTATGGGGCCCCTGCACTTTCTGAATGTCATCAAACTATTTCTTGTGTCTCTCTAGTTTTATACATTCTTAAAACAAAAATAAGTTTTAAAAATAATTTCCAGTATTCATTTATAAATTCAACTTTTAATGTTAACATCAAATGTTTAATGTCAGCCGTGACCCTAACTAGTATTAGGGAAAAGTCAATGTAGCAAAGGGGAGTAATATTGTGGATAAATTCACTGTGCCCGAATACTGAACAGCCTCTTTAAAATATGACTCCTTGCTGTGGAAATGCTGTGTGTTAACCTGATTGCCATGTATATGGCCTGAATGGTTTTAATATTGTATGTATGTAAGCAAGGGTGCAGGGAGGATTTTAGTTCATAAGCACATTTATCACAAAGAGTTGGTATTTAGCAGTAATAGCCCAACCCACACTAACTTCCTCGTTCTTTAAAAGGAAAGAAGCTCTAACTGTGTGTGGGCTGAAGGACTGGTAACTGTTATTTCTGATCTTTGTTTTCTCCAGCTCATTAAATGGGGAAATTCCAGGGGGGATCAGCTAGGTCTTTAAGGTTAGGCTGCCACCACCATATCTCTGCGAGTGGTTATGACACTGGGGAGGACAAACACTGGTGCAACAGACAGCAAGGCTTTGCAGTAATTATACTATTTTTAGAAAGATCACTTTGAAAGGTTCCACTACGTGTTCTGGATCACTTTCTGCATGCAGGAAGTGCCCGCAGCTCAACGTCCCGGCATTAGCGACTTGACTTTTTACTTTTTCTCCTTCAAGAAAACCCCAAAAACCATGCTTTGTTTTTGATGACAGTAGCCTGACTCGTGGACAGAAACAAGCAAACCGTTGCCTTTTATCACCCTGTTTTTGCACGTTTATATGCATTGGCTCACAGACAACTAGTCCCGTCAAAGTGCTCTAACTAATAAATTGTCTCACTGCCCTTCCAAACCCCCAAATCAAAGGCGTAGTTACAACAACAACTTGCATTTATAGAGCGCCTTTAACGTAGTAAAACGTCCCAAGGCGCTTCACAGCAGTGTTATAAAACAACAACAAAAATTGACACTCAGCCACATAAGGAGAAATTAGGGCAGGTGATCAGTCATGGAGGTAGGTTTTAAGGAGTGTCTTGAAGGAGGAAAGAGAGGTAGAGAGACGCAGAGGTTTAGGGAGGGTGTTCCAGAGCTTGGAGCCCAGGCAACAGAAGGTGCGGCCACCGATGGTGAAGCGATTATAATCGAGGATACTCAAGAGGGCAGAATTGGAGGAGCGCAAACATCTCGGGGGAGTGGGGGGGTGTTGTGGGGCTGGAGGAGGTTACAGAGATAGGGAGGAGCGAGGCCATAGAGGAATTTGTAAACCAGTTTGGACTACAACTAAATTGCTTGGGTCTGGCAGGTCCATGGGTAGAGTGAGAAATGGTGGCGGCCAATGCCTGTGTGAGATAGTCAGCTCTATCCTGTGACCACATTTCCCTGATCAGCCGCTGACTGTAGCACGAGCCCTTTCTCCAAATTACCCGCCATTCTTTGCAACCTGCGCTCTGCAATCTTTGATTTTTTTTTTAAGCTTGATAGAATCCAACCAGATGTTTAATTCGCTGCATGAACCTGGCACTGTCAAACCTGATGAAGCTGATTTTTTAGCACTCCCCAATTTATAATGTGATAAATGTGCTTTAAAAGCATGATTAAAGTCAGATTGATTTTACATTCATTATATTTTACTCTCTGGCTGTGTGTTTATTACTATTGGCACGTAAGTGCAAAGTTGTGAACAGTTTTGAATTTATTCGATTTTGAAAAATTTCACATAAATTGCAGTCCTACAATCCGAGCTGAAAAGGGGAAGGGTTGGGAGATGGACCACATCCTCGCACATCTTCAACAACTTGCATTTATATAGCACCTGTAACGTAGTAAAACGTCCCAAGGCGCCTCACACGTGCGTCGTCAAACAAAGTTTGACACCGGCCAACGATGGGAGATATTAGGCCAGGTGGTCAAAGAGGCAGGTTTTAAGGAGCATTTTAAAGGAGGGGAGAGAGGTAGCGAGGCGGAGAGGTTTAGGGAGGGAATTCCAGATCTTCGGGCCTCGATAGCTGAAGGCACGGCTGCCAATGGTGGAGCGATTAAAATCAGGGATGCTCAGGAGGCCCTGGGTTTGAATCCAAATTAGGCTTGGAGGATGAACATTTTTCTTGATACTTGTCTGAACTGAAACACAGTTTCATAGTTTCAACCCAGTGCTTAATTAGATTAGTAATTTGAACTAGAAGGATCACCCGACATCAGTAATAGGAATGCCTGAGTTAATGCTAAACTGGCTGATCTCCGGTGGAGCAGTAGTTTGGGGTGGGGACGGGAGGAGACTACGGTAAGCCACGGCACCATTGGGCAAGGCTGGGGGAAATCTGGTAACTTCCCAGGCAGCTCCTGAGCACTAATCAGTGTCTGTTGCTCGAAAGTGAGTGTGTGAACATCAGGGTGAGGACATGATTCCATCTCTGCTGTGATGTCTTTCATGGTTGAATAGGCCACCAACACTCATTGTTAAGGCTCACATGGAAAGGATGACCAGTGAAGTGGAGACACTGAAGGGTTATTACCAGTGTTCCAGATCCAGCAGGGGTCAATGCCTGGGAAACTAATTGCTGCGGGTGGAGTGAGGAGATACTACACGGATGCTGTGATGATTAAGAATGAGGAAGGCCTTTGACCAGTCTGAGGTCATCCATACAGAAAGACCCTAAACACCCTAAAACCATCCCATTGCACATCCAATTATTTCTTCAATGATTCCAGGGTTTTTCTACCCAACTACTCAGTGCAGAAATCCATTCCCAGGATTGATGGCTTCGTGTGAAGAAAAATTCCCTGAAATGTTGTGGTTTAGATGTATTGTTGAGATATAAGGGAGTCTTGTATTGCATGTAAAGAAGGAAAATATTTTATTCCTGTACCCTCATCTGTGTTGAAGCCAAATGTACATAACCTCCCAAAAAACAGAGTTAAAATTTTAAATAAGATACATGTTCACAACTTTGCTTTATGTGTGATGAGATTACACCCTGAATAATCAAGAACATTTTGTTACAGCCAGGAATTGAGGACCCAACTGCCTTGCATTCAGTTGCCCCAATGTATCTCATCCAGTGGTTACTGTAGCTCGTGTTACCTTGCCTTAGTATGCGTGCCTCTGAAAGTCGTGTTCAAATCCCACTTCAGAACTTGAACGCATAATCCAGGCTGACATTCCCAGTGCTGTGCTGAGGGAGTGCTGCACTGTCAGAGGTGCCGTCCTTCGGATGAGATGTTAAACCGAGGTCCACGAGCATGGAATCATTAACATGCTCTGGTGGATGTTAACAATTCCATGGCAATATTTTGGAAGAGGAGGGAATTCTCCCTGGTGTTATAGTCAACCTTTCTCCTTTAAGCAACACCACCAAAAAAAACCAATTAGCAGATCATTCATCTGATTGCTGATTATTGGACCTTGTGTATACAGAATGGCTGCTGTGTTTGCCGAGATAACTGTGACTGCATGCCAAATCAATTGATTGGATATGAAGCACTTTGAGACATTTCACTAAGGTGCTGCACCAATTGCTCCACAAATACTGGACATATAACAATTTTGCTTTTTTCGATATTTCTTTTTGTTTCTGATGTACAGTGTTCAGTTAGAGAGATGCTTTGGAATCTTCTCCTGGGACATTGGAGATTTTGTGACATCTGGTCATGTGATAAGTTTTTAAGCTGGGCTCAATGGAGAGATGTATGTCATTTGTATTTCTCTTCCCCTCCCCCTCCCCCAGGTGCGACCCCCCCCAGTATTGCAGGGCATTCATCCTTTTCCATCTCGAGGTGCTGTTATATTTTCACTTCAGCAGTAATACAAAGTAGCTTCCAATCTGCAGTGATGGGGAAACCAGGAATGTAACTCGGAATCTGGCCACAATCTAATGTCCGGGTGTATGAAACATAGAAACATAGAAAATAGGTGCAGGAGCAGGCCATTCGGCCCTTCGAGCCTGCACCACCATTCAATATGATCATGGCTGATCATTCAACCACAGTACCCCACCCCAGCTTTCTCTCCATGCCCCCTGATCCCTTTAGCTGTAAGGGCCACATCTAACTCCCTTTTGAATATGTCCAACGAACTCGATTCATCAACTTTCTGAGGCAGAGAATTCCACAGGTTCACAACTCTCTGGGTGAAAAAGTTTCTCCTCATCTCGGTCCTATATGGCTTACCCCTTATCCTTAGACTGTGCCCCCTGGTTCTGGGCTTCCCCAACATCGGGAACATTCTCCCTGCTCCTAACCTGTCCAATCCCGTCAGAATTTTATATGTTTCTATGAGATCCCCTCTCATTCTTCTAAATTCCAGTGAGTATAAGCCTAGCCGATCCAGTCTTTCCTCATATGTCAGTCCTGCCATCCTGGGGATCAATCTGGTGAACCTTCTCTGCACTCCCTCAATAGCAAGCATGTCCTTCCTCAGATTAGGAGACCAAAACTGCACACAATACTTGAGGTGTGACACTCTCCACTTCTAAACATAATACTTTATATTTTAGGAGACAACACGTAGTATTTCCAGCTGTTCAACGGTCCAGAAAGCAAAGCATGCTATAGTGATATTTTGCACTCAGCTGAGCGGCAGCCAGCAGTATAACTCCATTCTGCCTGCTGCTCATTGCATTATGTGGCTACCAATCATATAACACCTCTCTTAGATTTTAAGTGAATTCAATTGCCAGATATTTTGGAGACCCCAACTTGATTTCCTCCATTTTTTTTGACTCCCCCAACATTTAAAAAGTCCATTTAACCGTGAGCTCCCACCCACTCTCCGTCCATCACCCTCCCACCCACGCTTAGCACTATAGTCCCCTCCCCAATGACACTGTGTAACCAGCTGCTGCAAGGTGTACTGGGGAGCCGGGGTTCGGATGTTTGTCCACTGTTTGCTGACTCTGTTGGCCCCTGTGGTCCCCGACCTGCCTGTTGCCCATCACTTGCTGGGTTTTTATTTTTGGTTACACCTCCGTGGAGCACCTTGGGATATATTTTTTATGTTAAAGGTGCTGCGTTAATGCAGGCTGTTTTACTTTTGTCCAGAATTAACGATTACGAAGGGTGTAATCTATTGCTGTACTGCTTGCTTGGTTTGTTGGAGTATGGTCTGATGCATAGATGCAGATTTCTGGCTGCTGAAATCTTGATGTAGACTGCTTTAGAGAGGTGCTGATAAGTACATTTTTTTTGGTCTAATACTAATCCTCTATTTGTGTCTCTCCTTTACTTCTGCATGCTGTGTTTGCTGTGACTGCCCAGGGTCTAAAGGGGGAACCTGGTGAAGAGGTGAGTGATAGGAAAGGGGAGCCTGTCCCTCATTTGTATTGCTGGTGCTGCGTTAATGGAACTTCTAAATGCTTCCTTGTCTGAGTGACTTAGGTAGAGCAGACATTTCATTCCATCTAATCTTAAAATTGCACCGTCAAGCTGTGGTTTAAGTGTAGTGAATATGAAAAAAAATGCAAAATGTTTCAATCGGGTATATAATTCTGGAGTCAATATCAAAGCTAATTATGTACCCACTCGACAACAAATCTTGGTAATCCTCATTCTTTCTTAACGCAATGATTGGAACCTCCTTACAATTTATTCTTCACAATGTTTAATTAGATGAACAATTCTGAAAGGAAAGAAATGTTGATTTTTACCATTTTATTCTGTGGCCTCGTGCCAGGGCTTAGTGGGTGAATATAATGCAGCCTCTGGCACTATGCACTTGAAGCAGCATTTTCCTACCAATGATATTCCACCAAAGTTGTGCTTGGGGCTGTCTCATTTCCTCTCTGACTGCTCCATCTGGGCTGTGCTTGGCCGCTCATCCTTTAGCTATTACTTGTCTCTCGAGTTGCTAAATGCTCCGTTCTGTCTGCCGCTGCATCCCTTCTCCATTCCCAGTGACTTCCTCCTCCATGTGCTGTTTTTGCGATGATTTCACCATATCAACTTCTGAGTACCTCTCGTAGTGCAACGGTTCAATCATTACATCTTCATATCCTTCGCGCCTCGATTGGGGCAGTGAACCTTATTCATCTCAATTCTCCGAAGGCTGTTCCTTCACATCCCTCAAAAGTCCAATCATCTTTGGCACTCGTCTTTTGTTTATTGATATTCTCTTCCAATCTGAAAGAAAATTTATCAAAACTGTTCCCCAAAACAAGACTTCCTCTTTGTGCCAAGCGCTTTTTCTCAACAACTCTCTTTAACTCTTTCTTTAAAAAGTGTGTGTCCATTCCAAGATGAAACTGTTTCTCCAATAGATGGAAAAGCCAATCTCGCACCTCTCTGACTGCCACACAGAATATAACAAAGCTTCTCTGAGCTCTCTGTACTTTCCGCCACAAGCTGCAAATGCACTGTGTCGACACGCTCGCCATTCTCACTGAATTCAAGTTGTGTTGAAACCAAAGCACCTCGGAGCTTTCTGATGGACAAGCCACCCTGTAATTTGAAAAGATTCCTGGCACATGAAAAGTTTGCCCAGAGATCTTGCTCTGTAGCACACTTGGTTGGGGAGCAGAACGTTTGATGAGGCTGCAGCTCATCGTTAAAGGAGAAGATGTGCTGGTGACAGGAAAGCCGACTAATTATACACAATGGTACAGCGATGACTTGTGGGCAGCACTGCTGTTTGTGATACTGAATGGTTGGAGGTCTATTTTGCAGGAGGTACACTGCAGGAGGGTGGTCTTACTTGGTCTGAAGGCCAGCCACCGTGAAAAGCACAGGTACAAGTTGCATGGAGAGAGATCCTTAGAGCCACCCCCCCATGTTTCTTTTCTTTCAAATAATGCGAGCACATTGGACTGCAGCCCACTGAAGGCACTATGGCTGCTTCCTGAGAAATGGGCTCCAACATACATAATAATATTTTTGTGGTCAGATATCACCTGGGCAATAATTTGAGTTCAAACTCTTTCCCTATGAAGATCCCTGCCTCCTACATGGGTGCCATCCATAACATGCTGCACTCAAGGGAGCTCCAAACATCGAAACCTGTACAGTTTGTCCAACTGATAACTCCTTTCAGCAGGAGAAGTGATGAACTGTCTCCTCTTGTGATCATGACGCTTGTCACTTTCTTTACACAAGGGTGCCATGCAGGCTGACTGGCTTGACAGATGATGGTGGTGGTGGATTGGAAAAATACAGTATAAAAGTTCATGCTGTTAAAACATGCATAGAACCTCCCCTCTATGGGAAGACCCACTCTTCCAAATGTTGTCCATAGGTCATTGTGTCGCATGTGGTACAACTTGTGGTAGCCACTCTTTTAACAGAGAGATGATCTGTCCAGGGAGGTGTAGCAAATTCTATAAACGGAGCTCGCAGAGTAGTGAAAGATGCAGAGGAAATGTTGCTGGGGCTCCATTTATTGGCCACCATCAAGTCTTCATTACCTGAATTATGCAGCAGTCTCTCAACCCCCAACTCCACTACTTGGTATGATATTTTAAATAGCACCTTACAAAGAGTTATGAAGGAAAGTATCAGCAGAAAAGAACATGGAAACATGGCATCTAGCAACACCAACTAACGCATGGAATAGCCTTGAACAAAAAACTT
The DNA here is from genome assembly GCF_044704955.1 of Pristiophorus japonicus. Classification (NCBI taxonomy): domain Eukaryota; kingdom Metazoa; phylum Chordata; class Chondrichthyes; family Pristiophoridae; genus Pristiophorus; species Pristiophorus japonicus. The sequence continues at coordinate 4,086,946 of NC_091998.1, read as the reverse complement.
AAAAAAAACACTGCAACTGTATCCTACCATAAGACGATCATTTGAGCAGCTTTGATCCCAGTATTCCCCACTGAGCCCAGGTTATGTGGGAAGGTGTATGTTAAGTGAGGCCCGATTTTCCAAACCGTGCCCACTTCCCATGAGGCCCCACACACCACCAGCAGAGCCTTGGTGTAATTGTCAGCTGAATAAAAAGAGTCAATAAATATTCTAGTTGATGGCTGGGACTGATGAGAACTATATTTGACCATTCTTCCAGACTTGGCCTGGTAATTGTCGAATGGGTGGAAGAAGGTGCGACAAATCTCTTCAGAACATGAATGCCAGTCTGATTTAGAAAAACTTGGAGGTCAGGCATTCTCAAAGACTGTGTGCATAGCATTCTGTTTTCCAAAACTTTACCAAATCTTGGTACGAATCCCATTCTAAGGCTAATCAAGTCAAGTCTCGTCTACCAGCTTTGATTAATTCCATTGCAGTGGAAGTGTGTTCAGGATAAGCCAACCTACCTGGCCCAATGGTAATTAAGTGAGGATTGCACAAAAGTTTTCCCGTAAAAAATGGTTACTGCAGTGAAGGGTTTGGCCCAAAATATGAGTTTGAAGTAAACCACACTGGCATTAAGCCACGCCTCAATTATAACATGCTGCAGACTTATGTTTTTCTGTGGCTAGTTGGATTCATACAGCTCTTTCAAACTTCAGCACGTATACTGGGGGAAGGAAAATCCCTTCATGAACCAGATTTGCAAGTGAGATCATCGTTATGAGGAAATACAATGCAAACAGAGAGTTTTGTTGTCTACAATCTTTGAAGCAGTTGGCCACAAATGGTACCATGCAGAACTTCTTATGGTCTTGTGCACAACTCATTCAAAGATTGATCTTTGAAATATTTCTGTGCATTGATCAGTGATTGTTAATGAACTTACCATATTGTGCAAACCTCCCACAACCCAGATGGTAACACTGACTGACAACAAGTCAACGTAAGATCAGGGCATAAGCAATCCTGGTGTAACTAGTCTTCAAACCACAGCCATAGTGAAACTAGCGAATAAGGAAACGTGAGAAATATGTATATATCGATGTTTCATATTTTCCATAATTCCAGAATTATGAAGCTAAATCTTTCAATGCCATTATTTTCTTCTATTCCTTCATCTGTAGTGTTGTGCAAGAACTGGGGTGTGGTAACATGCTCAGTCTCTCTCTCTCTCTCAGCTCCAACTGCCACACCCTGGCGACACGTGAAGAGTTTACCCTGAATGATCCTTTTTCCCAATAACTATATAGTGGAAGAAATAAATTAATGTTTATTTTACACAACCTACTACCAGATACTAACAAACTGCTTGGCCAGCTAGATGGTAGTAAGGTGAAAAAATGCAGTTAATATTTTCTCCATATCGAGAAATAAAATTAAGTAAAATGCCCATTTTGCTTTTGAGATGCTACAGTTAGATTACATTTCAGAACAATGGATGAATTCGAGAGAGAATTTCAGGGCACGATTCACCTTCATTTACACTATATACATAGTTGTGAAATGTTAAATTTGGTTAGATGGATTTGTAACGTTCATGATGATTCAGCCATAATCGAAATCTTAGTTTACAAGATCTGGTGGCTGACAAGGGGATGCATTAGGTAGGATGGCACACAGCGATACACATCGAGAATCTGCCAGGTCTAACTGGTTTGAATTGGCTCAGATGCCCTCAGTTACATAGGAAGATGACAAAAGTATAAGTGATCACTTTCGCCTGGGTATCTCCAGGCTCGGAAGGCGGAAGAAATTGATGACAAGCTGCTGGACATAACCGTGCATGGGGGCCGTGGTTCCCGATCTCGCAAGTGCTCTTTCAAAGAGCCAGCACCAGCACAATGGGCCAATATGGCCACTTCTGTGCTGTAAGATTCTAAGTGGTGTCATGAGAAGATACTGAGTGAAAACAGATGCTTTCCCATAAGAGTAGAGAAAGAAGCAAGGTAATCGAGAAGTGTTACTGTAACAAACTCTTACATACACTTCACAACCAGTCATAGAACATAAGAACATAAGTAGAAGCAGGAGTAGGCCATTCGGCCCCTCGAGCCTGCTCTGCCATTGAATAAGATCATGGCTGATCTTCTACCTCAACTCCACTTTCCTGCTCTATCCTCATATCCCTTGATTCCCTTAATATCCCCAAATCTATCGATTTCATCTTGAATATGCTCAACGACTGAACCTCCACAGCCCAAAGATTCACCACCCTCTGAAGACATTTCTCCTCATCTCAGTCCTAAATAGTCAACCCCTTATTCTGAGCTTAAACTCCCCTGCCAAGGGAAACATCCTCCCTGCATCTACCCTGTCAAGCCCTGTAAGAATGTTGTATGTTTCAATGAGATCACCTCTCATTCTTCTCAACTTTCGAACAACATTACCACATGCCCAACAGGGAGTTAGACAATACATGCTGCAGGCAAGCAAAAGGTGGAATTAAAAACTTTTGAAAGATTGTTAATGTCAGTCAAATGCATCCCAGTTTGTAACCAGTCATAAAGTATTTAAGCTGTATCTATTTTCTGTAAAATACACAAATGTGTTCCTTGAGATCCAATCATCGGGGGGCAAAGGGCGATGTGTTGCCTGCTTTCATAATTTTAAAGACCTCTATTAGGTCACCTAGAGGGCTGATGGGTGACCTAATAGAGGTCTTTAAAATTATGAAAGGTTTTGATAGAGTGGATACAGAGAGAATGTTTCCACTTGTGGGGAAGAGCATAACCAGGGGGCCATCAATATAAGATAGTCACCAAGATTTCTAATAGGGAATTCAGAAGAAACTTCTTTACCGAGAGAGTGGTGAGAATGTGGAACTCGCTAACACAGGGAGTGGTTGAAGCGAATAGCATCGATGCATTTAAGGGGAGGCGAGACAATATATGAGGGAGAAGGGAATGGAGGGTTTAGATGAGGAAAGACGAGTGGAACATAAACGCCGGCATGGACTGGTTGGGCCAAATGGCCTGTTTCTGTGCCGTATATCTGATGTAATCCGGTGTAATACAGACCAGAGGAGCTGGAAGCCAAGCTGAGATGCTTATATGGAGTTTGGAGTTTACCAATGTTGACCTTCTAACCTCCAGAGAGAGACAACAAACCATTGCTATTTAGGGCATGTAGTCAGTTTATTCCAAATCTTGGCTGCAAGCATCACGTCGTTGGTTTCCATCAGGAGACATTACATCCGAGAGGAGATTCACAATAAGATGCAATCTCTGTGTGGATTGTAACGGGTGCTTGTTCTGATTGCCTTTTCTCCTTCTACCGCAGGGTGCTCCAGGCGATCCCGGCATCTCAATCATTGGACCCCGTGGCCCTCCTGTAAGTCCCACCCTCTTTTATTGATTCCTTGTTCGCTGTCTACTTGGTTATGATGTGTTGGAACAGGAAATACTGGAATATCTACCAGTGCAGCTGTTGAGTGTTATGTAGCAGAAATATAAATACAGCCATTGCCTCCTAGGTGTAAGAGATCCCACTTGTCTCTCATTGCATTCTCTTGTTGTAAATATTGTTTTATTTTACTTATTCAGTGGCTGTAACATAAGTTATTTGAGTAAGAATCATTTTGTGGGGAATCTGTGCAGTATGAAAGGTTTCAATATAATCCAGATGCCCTAATGACATGACAGAGACATCAAGCTATAATTGACTCCAACATCCTTTGAAAACATCTTTCATTATTTTATTGCTGATGACTTAAAGGAAATGACTTGTATAATGAGGGAGGGAGCAACATACAACAGATAATAGGCACTTGGGGATGTTTTACTGGTCTGGTCCATTGTGCCCCCTTCTCTGCTGGCATCAATTAACTCTGATTTGTATCATTCAGTTCAAATAGAAATAATGAAGTGGTCAACAAAAACTCATGAAGTTAAAATGGTGTTTATTCAGGAGAGAGCAATTTATTCCACATGTGGTGACAGGTTAGTTCACCAACACAACAGAGTCAAGTCTTCAGCAGCCTCAAGTTAGTTAACCAACTCATCACATGAGATTTACATCAACTGCACCTACATCTTGGGTCTTTAAGATTATGATAGGGTAGACATAGAGAAGATGTTTCCATTTGTGGGGGAGACAGAGTTAGGGGCCATAACTATAAGACCGTCATTAATAAATCCAATCGAGAATTCAGGAGAAACTTCTTACCCAGAGAGTGGTGAGAATGTGGAACTCGCTGCCACAGGGAGTGGTTGTGGCGAATAATATCGATGCATTTAAGGGGAGGCTGGATAAACACATGAGGGAGAAAGGAATAGAAGGATAGGTTGATGGGGTGAGTTGAAGAGGGGTGGGAGGAGGCTGGTGTGGAGCATAAACACGGCACAGACCTGTTGGGTCGAATGGCCTGTTTCTGTGCTGTGCTCTTAAACAATAAGGGGATAAGGAGTTATGGGGAGCGGGCGGGGACGTGGAGCTGAGTCCATGATCAGATCAGCCATGATCTTATTAAATGGCGGAGCAGGCTCGAGGGGCCATATGGCCTACTCCTGTTCCTATTTCTTATGTTCTTAAATACTATATAAAAATATCTTCAGTCAGGTAAATACTCCGATTCACGTGCATTAGCATTTCTCCTACCAAAATGGAACAAGTTTTGCTATGCTACATTCAGTTGCTTTTGTTTAAAACAGCACTGACTCTATTACTGATTTTGGGCATCAGATACGTGGGTGAGAGTGAGTGTACCAGTGAGTGCCAACCAGTTGTTGTACTGACATACTGTGTGTCCTGAAAACCGCATCAAAGCACCCCCAGCTCTTGTGTCAATCCTCTTCTTGCACTACAGTGTGTTGACTGACTGTGGTATGTTGGCCAGAGTTTTAGTACTTGGACAAAGGGGTGAAACTGTCTTAGAATGGAAACCATTATGAGATTGCTTGCCTATGAGCTTTGCAATGATAACCACGCTGTGCACTAAACTTCTGAATTCTGGAATTTAGATCCCTCCATGGCCTCGCCCCTCCCTATCTCTGGAACCTCCTCCCAGCCCTACAAGTCTCTGAGATCTCTGCGTTTCCCCAATTCTGGCCTCTTGCACATTCCACCATTGATGGCTGCACCTTCAGCTGCTTAAGCTCTGGAACTCCCTCCCTAAGCCTCTCAGCCTCTCTCTCCTCCTTTAAGACGCTCCTCAAAACCTACCTCTTTGACCAAGCTTTTGGTCATTCTGTATGGCTCAATGTCAAATTTTGTTTCATAATGCTCCTGTGTAGTGCCTTGGCACTGTGTAAATAAATGGAAATCGTAATTATTGATGCTGGGGAGAAGGAGAAAATATTTTTCAATATGTCCTGTCAAACCTTTTTTTGTAGAAAATGTCAGATATTTATGGAACTTTATCTAGATAATATGAACAGCAAAAAAAAATGCCAAGTGGCTTGTGCCATAGATTCCTAAAGTTATGTGTTCTGCTCTTGTGTGAATAGTCTCATTTTGGGAGCCAGAGAATGTTTTACTTACTAACCTGATTCAGAAGAAAAATAAAAACCACATTACAAAAACAACATAATTTAGGGGCATAGTTTCTTCCAATAGTTAAATGTAGCAAACAAGTAGATTCAATTATAAAGTATTTATTGATGCTTTATGCTGATCTGCACTTACTTTGCTAAAATGAGTGGATGAAGGAAGATGTAGCCCCCAGTTTTCAGATCTAGACATGCACCACATCAAATGAAACCAAAATTACTGGAAACTCTTTGGAAAAAGTGCAGTTACAAGAAGTTAACTTGTCAACAAATCTGTTGAGAATGAAAGTACTTAACGGTCATACTTAATTCACATTTGATAATACATTTACCATCTGTCCGACTGTTGGACATAGAATTACATGTCCCTTGAAGTTTCCAGCTAATGACATTTGCATTACACGAAACCGCGACTCCAAATATATCGGTGAATTTTATTGCAAAGTAAATAACTGGAAAACCCACACAATTTGGAAAGCTCTAGATTTTGTTCCTTTTTCATTAGACACATGTAAGTGTGTATTCATAGTGTATAAACACATGAGAATGGTAATATATGTTACTGGACTAGTAATCCAGCGACTGGCCAATGATCCAGCAATCTGAGTTCAAATCCCACCACAGCAGCTGGGAAATTTAAAATCAAGTTAATTAAATAAATCTGGATAAAAAGCTAGTGTCAGTAATGGTGACCATGTAACTACCAGATTGCCGTAATAACCCATCTGGTTCACTAATGTCCTTTCGGGAAGGAAATCAGCCGTCCTTACCCGGTCTGGCCTACATGTGATTCCAGACCCACAGCAATGTCATCGCCTAGCAAGCCACTCAGTTGTGCCAAAACCACTGCGACAAAGTACCTTCACCACACGGACTGCAGTGGTTCAAGAAGGCGGCTCACCACCACCTCGAGGGCAGTTAGGGGATGGGCAATAAATGCCAGCCTTGGCAGTGACATGCTGTGAGCCATATCCAATGAATAAAAAATATTCCCATCAACTTTTTCCTTTATAAATTTTTATGTCCACATTTATAATGTCTTATGTAAACTCCTCAGGCTGTGATTATGCCTTTCTGCCAGTGGTGGCACTGTGGAGCCTCAGCTCCTGCACTGAATCCAACTCTTCCCAAATTACCGCAAGTTTTGTCAAAGCATTCTATAAAAATGAGAACAAGATGTATTACTTCAGAATGAGGACTGAATTACACCTGCTTACCCTGGTCCAATTATCCCCAACCTTTAACCCCTTTGCACCTTAGCCTATGTTCCACATCGCAGGAGATATAAAATGTGGAAATGTACATTTGAAATAGTGCCTTTTTTGAGCTTTCTTGAAGTTCTATTTAATATAGCAGTAGATCTTACCTTGGAAGCTTAATTGACTGAGGGTCAAACAAAAAAGGTAAAATTATCTTTACAAAAATAGTGAATGTTGTGTATACTATGTGATTTTTATTCTAAAGTATTTTATTGTTTAAAAAGTCGAGATTTTTTCAAATTTGGATCAATTCAGTTAACCTCGTGCCTGGAAGTACAACAATTCTTATTTATTTTTGCCCATATTTGTGAGATCTTAATGTGTAAATTGTGCGATTGAACCTGCCTTCTGATGAACAAACGAGTTCAGACTGAATGATCTACCTTCTCTCTGATGCAGCAGACAAGTAAAAGCTTGCTTGTCTTCGATCTGTAAACCCATCGAGCTCGCTTAATATTGCCGTACCTTTAAAAGAGTTGCTGAGAGTGGACATGTCAATGTGCCTGAAAAGGCATCGTCCTTTTATAGATGATAGGGAAGGATTTCATTTCTTTGATATGTTATTTCCTGTTGGAATACACCATAAAGAATTGATTTATTTGCTGTGTTTTTCACGCTCTCGTTGAGCTTAAGTCAGGGCTGCAGCAATGGGACAACATAGCTTGACCATCTGCTATTCCAGTTAGGCATCAAAAGCGGCACGATAAACCATTGCTAATGAGAAACAGCTTGAGAAGGAGTTACTTGCTCCCACATTTTGCATTTAACAAATGACAAACCAATAACAGGCCCGCCAGTCTTCAAAGGAAGCTGCCTTTTTTTAGTAGCTTTAATTAAGATGATTTTAAACTGTCTTCTGATATTGTGGCGTAACTGGAGAGAGTTGGTTACACAGGGAACCATCACCTGCAGGAATCACTGCTTGAAGAACGTGTCTGTGATATAACATTCCATCTTCAGGGCATATTTTGAAAAGTCACTTTGTAATTTTTTAATCCTATATGGTTATTTGAAGTTTCTGTAAAGAAAAATTTAAATTGGAGTGACTTATTCATTTAAATCCTTCAAAAGCCAAGATTAAACCTAATTTCTGCTCAAGTCTCTTGTTAGAATTTGAAAAGTTGTGACAAACAGGTTACTTAAGGATTAGATTTCACATAATTCTGAACATTATGTCGAAATTACAATACTGCAAATAAAGCACTGAACCTGGATTGTGAAACTGCGATTGAACTTAATTCTGATGTGACAGTAATATGACAGTAATGCCTGGAATTGATTTGACGTCGATATTTTTTGGACAATAAAGAGCAACAAGACTTCCCTGATTGCTCAGCTGATCCAAACCAGCAAAGCCTGAAGTTTGATTTCTCTCAATGGCACCGAGTTATGCCGAGCTCGGCTGGAGTGATGACAGGATGGTACAATTTGCCTTCGTGCTCTGGGTCAGGCAGGCAAGATCAGCCAGCACTTATATTTCTAATCTTAGCGCTCCTCACTGGAAGTGAACATACCAGCGTGGGGCCTAGATTGGACGGGAGCGAGGTCGGGACTGGGCTGTGATGCCCCGCTGGCTCGGAACAGCTTGCCAACATGACCTGCTGCTACCCTTGCACATTTATGGACACTTGGATGAGAGATGTAGATGTGATACCTTGTAGTTTAGAAAAACAATTAGTTGAGAATAGCAAAAAGTTCCTGTACGTTTAAGGAATGTACTTTCCTTTTTTTGAACTAATGAAGACCCATAAACATTTGTCACAGCACAGGTTACGATGTTATACTCCGATCTTTGATATCTCGCTGGGTTTTCCAATTGCGAGGATCGTTGCATGGCAGGAATGCAGTCAAGAAATTTGTGTGAAAGCCCATGATTTTCCATCCATTAAAATGACCCTTTAATGTCTCACATAAGAACATAAGAAATAGGAGCAGAAGTTGGCCATTTGGCCCCTCGAGCCTGCTCCGCCATTCAATAAGATCATGGCTGATCTGATCTTGGCCTCAACTCCACTTCCCTGCCTGCTCCCCATAACCATTGACTCCCTTATCATTCAAAAATCTGTCCATCTCCACCTTAAATATATTCACTGACCCAGCCTCCACAGCTCTCTGGGATGGAGAATTCCAAGGATTCAAGACCCTCTGAGAGAAGAAATTCCTCCTCATTTCCATTTTAAATGGGCGACCCCTTATTCTGGAACTATGCCCCCTAGTTCTAGATTCCCCCATGAGGGGAAACATCCTCTCTGCATCTATCCTGACAAGCCCCCTCAGAATCTTATACGTTTCAATAAGATTATCTCTCATTCTCTTTTAAACTGCAATGAGTATAGGTCCAACCTGCTCAACCTTTCTTCATGACAACCCCTTCAAATTAGCCTTGAGGAAGACTCTTGAAAGAGTAAAGCATCTGAGTTGCATTGAGTTAAATGACGTTTGGCGACTCCCAATATTTGTAAACTTTTATGATACTGGGTTGCAAGTGGTATTAGTGCGGTTACTCCAGGCTCAAGCTGAGTCACAGCAAGTGAAGGAAAGGCACCAATTTCACTCCAAGAGCAGCTGGTGGGAGTTATGATTCCCAGCGATTCCTAGTTTTTTTTCCCGGTTCTGTTTCCTCCCTCCAAGACTTGTTTCTCTAGACGCTAAAATTGAAGCAAGCAAAAACAGTGAGGCTTCAGGACTGCTGCCCGTGTATCGAATGTTCGACGACTCGAATTATTTCCGTTATTGTCCTTCTGTATTTCAGCGGTCAGGGATGACCATTAGAGAAATATAAATGCGCAAGTTTACATTGAACTGCTGAAGGAGAGACACCTGTAATGAATACAGTGCCGGCCAAGAGTGCTTTTGATGACCGGTGCCGACAGCAATCTGCACGATGGTGAAACTATTTCCGCTGAGTCCGCGTGGCACAATCGCTGACTGTATCACCTGCTGCTGTATGTAGGATGGATTAGGTCCACTCCTCAGAGAAATAGTTTTTGCTCATAGTTTCATGCAAGTGAGTTGCGTGAACTTGCTAACTAAGATAATTGTTTAGAGAACCTTACTTGAAAATAAAAATTATAGCAACTAGCAATAAAAAATTATAGCAACTAGTAATGCCTTGCTTTGTCCTACAATATATAACTAAGAACAAGGTGATGAATTAGATTAATTTTTTTCACCAGTTGTGTTTTTTTTCTTTAATCTAGGGTCAGCCAGGAGCAAGAGGGTTCCCAGGATATCCGGTGTGTTGATGTTTGAGAGACTTGTTCTTTGGAATTTCACTTGTTAATCATTCAGTAATATTTTAATAGCTTGCTTACGATAACCAGAATACGTTGGCTTATTTGTACAAAACAGACCAGCTTTCATGAATGAATGGCCATGCTGAGAGGGATTAATCGTATATTTATGCCGCTATTAGTGCTTTTGAGTTACACGTACCCAAGTTATACGAGCTGTCCGTCATATGTTCATCCATTTGATCATTACATTTATGTTGCTGGGAACTCAAAAGCTCACTCACTGCACTTAAAGCTGTTTTCTTATGTTTTGGGTTCCGTCCTAATGAATTTCATTGAGCTTCTGCACTAAGAGCTGAGCAACGAATAGCTCTATTTAACACTCCTGTGAAGCGCCCTTGCGAGGTTTTCACTACGTTAAAAAGCACAATATAAATGCAAGTTGCTGTTGTCAAAATGAGCCCTTTATTAATGGACTGTGTATTACTATACTGTGCAGGTTGTAAGTATATGAGAGCTGATTCTGCAATGCTAGCAGGGAAGAGGCTTGAAGGGACTGTAGATCAGAGACAGGGTTGTTGCATCGTACTCTTGGCCATCACGGCTTCCGTTAAGATTGTGACTCGTTAAGAATCATCCCTACAATATACCGCTCTTCAACAGCAAAATGGATAATTGTAAAACACTGGTATTTTCAAGTATATTTGCATTTAGGAGTTTAAACGGTCAAACTGATTTTTTTCAATAGTATAAGGGAATAGATCTTATTAACTTACGGTAGCAGGCGTAAAGAGGTGTTCCTTTTCATCTGCCTTAGAAATGTTCCAAAGTGCTTCACGTGCGATGAATTGATTTGACGTGCACTAACTGTTGCGCCATCGAGAGCAGCAGCCATTTGGCAAACTGCAATGAGTCGAATGACCAGTTTTCTAGTTTTGGCGTTGAGAAGAATGAAAAATCTCTCAGCTTTCTAAACACAACCTTAATGGCTGCAAATTGATCCTGCAATCTAGATAGATTTGTGAACGTTTGCTCTGGATATAACTAATTATACTTACTGGGATTGCTATTACGTGCGCAAACTCCTCTTAAATGAAAACATACAGATGTGAGCCTCGACATTCTGTTGCCTTACATATTTTGACTGATATTATCCCTGCTACAGAGCACTGTGGAAAGCAACAAGATGTATGGATTATAAAAGATACTGCAACTTATAGTAAGTGTAGGAGTGGCAATGTGCCCCCAGATCAGTACTAGGAAGCAACTTTTATTCAAAGTAAGTAGACTAATATTTGAGGATCTTAATATCAGCATATGAAGAGCCATTTTTGCCATTTAAGGTTTGAATGTGAAATTCATCCCACATTTGAGGCAGAAGGTGAGATGGTAGAAAGGTGGGTCTGATCTCACTCAAAACAGGATGAGCTTACGGAGCTGAATAGCCTCTCGGTCCCTAAACATTTCTGTGTGTTCCTGTAATGGGGGTTCACTCCCAAGGTTCAGGTAAATAACACTCAGCATTTTTGAATTTATGAAAGATTTGAATTCTGTGCTTTGATAGACAGTTGAGAACACACCTCTGCCACAGAGCTGTCACCTTACTGGATTGGATTAAGAATCCAATCGTCACATTGCAGTGCTGCCTTAATAATGAATGGTTTGCTGCATCAAAGACTGTGCACAGTTTGTGAATCTTAGCCAGATGAGCGGGAGATATAATGAAACGTGAAGCCAGTGAGCGAGGGGATTAGTGAGGTTTAGGAAAGAATGTCCGAGGTGTTGAGTAGGTGCAGGAGAGCCAGGACTGTGAAGTGCTGCACTTGGACACAACAATCCTGTGTACACCTTGGTACATGTTGGAACACAATCCAGAAATTGAAGGAAAGCCTGCATTCACTACAGAAAGTGACGCAATGATTTATAATTACCCCTCTGGGATTTGACAACATTTCAAATATCTGTTCCTGTGCATTTAGTTTACTCACACTTTCAGTAAAGTATTAAATGAGCAGAGTGTGAGTGTGAGTGCCTGAGCTTGTGCCGATCTGGGGGAAAACATTTTAACAGTTAATATTGTAAAAAATGATTGACCATTTAACATACTGATTTTTTTGCCAGCTATGTTTTGCTCCGTTTACTTTTGTCTTTTTTTGGTGAACATATTGAAACAATAAAACTGAGCGTGCTTTACACACTTCACTACCAGCTGATGGGATCCAATTCAAACTACATCTTAACAAACTACTGGTGACTAAACAAGACCGGCAAGGAGCATAGTTGTTCATCTGTGTTACTAACGATTCCATTGCTAAGTTTTCATTTAACTAATGGATCATTGTTGTGTCGATGTTTAAATCTCTTGAACTTTTTTATGTGGAACATAATTTCTTATTCAAATGATTTTTAATGTTCTGAAATAGTTCATTTATATATTTATATTCATCAGTGTTTAATTTATTTTGAAGGGTCCAATAGGATTGGATGGCAAATCTGTAAGTATTAGATGTAAATGTTACATTTATTGCTGTGACAATAATGTGCATATTCCTTCCCAGCACCTCGCTTGTGATGGGTGTACCTCAAACACTTATTGCCCATCCTTTGTTTTCACAACAACCTGACTTGCTAGGCCACTTCAGAGGCCATTATTGGAATGACTCTGGTCTCAGACCATCGTGCAAATGAGCTGCTAGTGAATCGGCAGCCTGTTTTCCATCCCGCCTGTTTTACTCTTCCATTGTATGCTACAGCACCAGTTTCACCCCTTTAAGAGTCAACCACATAGTGTGGGATGAGAATCACATGTAGGCCAGACCAGGTAGGGTGGCAGAGAAAATATGGCCAGTTGGGGCTTCTGCATGTTTCTTTTTTCAGCCCCACAACTTGCTTTGGTGGGATTTTGAACTCACGGTCTCGGTGTTGCTGGTCCACTACCAAGCCTCAATGTGGCCAGAATGCCCTCTGCTTGAAGTTCTCAGAATTTCAGTGATGTAACATGTGACATTAATGATGTTCTGGTGTAAATACTCAATCCTGTGAACATCTGAATTTTCAACATTGGTGGACATGTAAAAGATGCAGAATCAGAACGCCGCCCGTTATACGGCCGTTGATGAGGGGTGTACAACGAGCTGAAGGTGAAGGTTCCACCGGGGAGTCTGATTTAATTGAGCTTAGAATTTTTTGGCTTCTTAATGATTAGATGGGGTGCTCTCCCTTTCAGTGTTTATTTGAAGGAGGGACATTCTTATCCAGGTTTTTATTAAGGGTACAGGTACTGGTAACCAAAAAAAATGAATCGAAGGTCATTGAATATTGTGATTGGGGGTGTGGGGTGTGGGTGTGGTGGGTGTGTTACAGATGTGTCGCAAAAGCGGCCTACCTGTGCATGTTGCTCTCATGTTCCAGATTTAAATAGAACATACACCGCGCACACATACAATGCGCGCACATGTACAACGCGCACATGCACAACATTTCTTTCTATTCCTTCATCCAATTTTCCTAACGTGTTTGGAGTTGGGAGAGGGGGGAGGGTGTGGAGAAATAAATCAATTCACAAAGCAAGTATTTTTATCAATCCATTGCAGCGTAATATTTTATTTCTGTCATTTCAGGGAAAAGCTGGTCCTAAAGGTGACATGGTAAGACTGGTTGCAAAATGTGTGTTTAAAAAGAAATCCCAAAGTGCTGGAAATACACATCAGGCCCATTAGCATCAGATAAAATGGGTCTCTGTTTCTGATGCACACACTCTCGGGGTCAGTCAATGTAAATCCAACACTAATTACTTCAGATTTACATGCATGGCGGTTGTGCTGTTTGAAAAAGAAAATGCACCGCTTGTAAGTAGATATGGGAACATTTTCGTGCAGGTGTGAGAGATTAGACAATGTGGGCTCATCCTTGTTTCCAAATCCCTCCATGGCCTCACCCCTCCCTATCTCTGTAACCCTCTCCAGCCCCACAACCCCCCCCGAGATGTCTGTGCTCCTCTAATTCTGCCCTCTTGAGCATCCCTGATTAGAATCGCTCAACCATTGGTGGCCGTGCCTTCAGGTACAAGCTCTGGAATTCCTCCCTAAGCCTCTCCGCCTCTTTACGTCTCTTTGAAAGGGAAATCATGCTTGACAAACCTTCTAGAATTTTTTTGAGGATGTAACTGGTAGAGTGGACAAGAGAAAACCAGTGGATGTGGTGTATTTGGACTTTCAAAAGGCTTTTGACAAGGTCCCGCACAAGAGATTAATGTGCAAAATTAAAGCACATGGTATTGGGGGTAATGTATTGACATGGATAGAGATTTGGTTGGGAGACAGGAAGCAAAGAATAGGAATAAATGGGTCCTTTTCAGAATGGCAGGCAGTGACTAGTGGGTACCGCAAGGTTCAGTGCTGGGACCCCAGCTATTTACAATATACATTAATGATTTCGACGAAGGAATTGAGTGTAATATCTCCAAGTTTGCAGATGACACTAAGCTGGATGGCGGTGTGAGCGGTGAGGAGGATGCTAAGAGGCTGCAGGGTGACTTGGACAGGTTAGGTGAGTGGGCAAATGCATGGCAAATGTAGTATAATATAGATAAATGTGAGGTTATCCACATTGGTGGGAAAAACAGGGAGGCAGAATATCATCTGAATGGTGACAGATTAGGAAAAGGAGAGGTGCAATGAGATCTGGGTGTCATAGTACATTAGTCATTGAAAGTTGGCATGCAGATACAGCAGGCGGTGAAGAAGGCAAATGGCATGTTGGCCTTCATAGCGAGAGGATTTGAGTATAGGAACAGGGAGGTCTTACTGCAGTTGTACATGGCCTTGGTGAGGCCACACCTTGAATATTGTGTACAGTTTTGGTTTCCTAATCTGAGGAAGGACGTTCTTGCTATTGAGGGAGTGCAGCGAAGGTTCACCTGACTGATTCCCAGGATGGCAGGACTGACATATGAGGAGAGACTGGATCAACTGGGCCTGTATTCATTAGAGTTTAGAAGAATGAGAGGGGATCTCATAGAAACATAAAATTCTGACGGGATTGGACAGGTTAGATGCAGGAAAAATGTTCCCGATGTTGGGGAAATCCAGACCAGGGGACATAGTCGAAGGATAAGGGGTCAGCCATTTAGGACCGAGATGAGGAGAAACTTCTTCACTCAGAGTGGTGAACCTGTGGAACTCTCTACCACAGAAAGTTGTTGAGGCCAGTTCGTTAGCTATATGCAAAAGGGAGTTAGATGCGGCCTTATGGCTAAAGGGATCAAGGGGTATGGAGAGAAAGCAGGAATGGATTGCTGAAGTTGCATGATCAGCCATGATCATATCGAATGGTGGTGCAGGCTCGAAGGGCCAAATGGCCTACTCCTGCACCTATTTTCTATGTTTCTATGTTTCTCCTTCTTTAAGACTCTCTTTAAAACGTACCTCTTTGACCAAGTCTGCCCTAATTTCACCTTATGTGGCTTGGTGTCAAATGTTGCTTTATAACGCTCTTATGAAGTGCCTTGGGACGTTTTACTACATTAAAGGCGCTACATAAATACAAGTTGTTGTTGTTGAGTGCTCTGTGACTCATTATTTTTCAAGGCAAAACTTCACTTGTATCAGTTCCTTCCAAATGTTTGGTTATAAATAACGTTCCTGCGATTCCTTCCTGTACTGTGTACAATTCTTGCATCTTACATCTTTGTGACCTTTCTACGCAAGATTGTAAAAACACTCTTTTATATTTTAAAGGGTGTAAAATTCACAATCCACAAAACTGTTTATTGCAAACTCTGACTGTTTGTTTCTACTCTTGTACAGGGGTCCCCTGGTCCAAAAGGCGAGAAGGTAAGCAAGTTTTCGAGAGAATGTCACAATCTGCTTAAGCTTTAAGACTACATGGACTGTGGGCAAATTCCCTCATATTCTCTACCTGTTGTATTGTTTTCCAAAGGGAGACTCTGGCCATAAAGGAGAAAAGGTAAGCTGCAATTCTGAATTAAACACATATTGAACAATAAGTTTTTAAGTTCTGCAAGGGTATAGCTGGAAGCCATTGATTAATACAGGTTAGTATTATAGAATTACAGGGTGTTCACAGTCAATAGCTCGATTGATAGAGGACTTGGTGTGAGTGTAGGAAAACAAATGGTGCTCCCTCTCACACACCCACTAGTGTAGCAGTAACTCAGACTTGATAATAAATGAGAGAGTGAGACCGTGCCAGACAACTGGTCATGTTTATATTCCAGGGCAGTTTCTACATCAGCCAGAGGACCAGTCAATCTATTGTGCTGTTATTTTAAAGTTTCAGTTTATGTCTCGAAGTGGCGGCTATACCTTCTGAAATAGCTGAACCTGGGACTTTTTACATCGAGCAGTTGCTCTGTTGCTTCGCCAATGGCTGGTAGTATAAGCCAACGTTTGCAAAATAGCACAGATTACGCGTAAAGTAGTGTTAACTGCGAGCAAGCTGTCATTCACAGCACTCGTCCTTTAAACAAACGGAATTATTTTTTGCAACCTTTATACATGTGCTCAAATTGTCACTTTTCATATTGGCTCGTTATCCCAGTCTTCGGCTTTGTGAACTCCAGGCACTGC
The DNA here is from genome assembly GCF_044704955.1 of Pristiophorus japonicus. Classification (NCBI taxonomy): domain Eukaryota; kingdom Metazoa; phylum Chordata; class Chondrichthyes; family Pristiophoridae; genus Pristiophorus; species Pristiophorus japonicus. Next base: position 4,070,333 of record NC_091998.1, on the reverse strand, counting down.
GCATTTGCCCCAGACTGAAAACAGAAGGAATACTTGAAAACTAGTCCTTTCACAGGTCTGTGTTCAAGAACAAGACCTGTTTTGCTTGAGCAGGTCACAGCTGTGCTGCTGCCTACAGGCTCGGGCAGTGATGTATTGAACGTGTCCGTACATTACTGGAGGTTCTCTGATTACTGAATCTGCTCCCCAGCAAAAATCCATGGGGTTTTTTAACATTTTTTCTTGCATCTCGATTTGAAAATAAATTGTACTTTTTAAAATTTACTTGTGACAGTAAATGGGAATCATGGGACAAATGCAAAGTACTTGGAAGAATGTGGCAAGTCGATGGGGGAAGGGGATGATAGAGAGAACCTGCATTTATATAGCACCTTTGAATGAATTACATTTGAAGTGTATTCATTGTTTTGCAGGGAGTTAATTTGCGCACAGCAAGGTCCCACAAAATCCACAAAATAAATGACCAGATAATGTATCCACGTGATGTCAGTTGAGGGATAAATATTGGCCAGGTCACTGGAGGAACTCCTCAGTTTGTCTTCACGTAGTTCCACGGATTATTTTTATGTCCAGTTGAGCGGAAGCAGGGGGTATAGGCCTTGGGTTTAACATTTTATCCGGAAGACGGCACCACCCAACAATACAGCACCCCGAGGTGGCGACCTAGATTAAATGCTGAAATCCTGGACCGATACTTGAATCCATGACCTTAAGATTAAGAGGTGAGAGTGTTTCCACGGAGCAAGGCTGGTATTTAAGTGGGAGGAGTTTAGTAATTATGGAGGGGATTTTAGGCAAGAAGCTGAAACCATGTTTTACAAGGTGCTTTATTTATACTGGCATTGATTATCAGTGTATAAACTGAAACAAATCTGCCTGGTTTGGAAGTTTGACTTCCATTTTAACCCTAGGTCCAAAATGCAGTCTAACCATAATGTTATAAAAGCCATTAGCCATGCGTTCCATTAATTATGTAAATAGTGTTTTTGTATCTGTAAGTACTAACTCTCAGAAATCAGTCCATAAATTCATAGGCAAAGCATAGAATCATAGAAATTTACAGCACGGAAGGAGGCCATTTCGGCCCATCGTGTCTGTGCCGGCTGACCAAGAGCTATCCAGCCTAATCCCACTTTCCAGCTCTTAGTCCATAGTCCTGTAGGTTACGGCATTTCAAGTGCAAATCCAAGTATCTTTTAAATATGGTGCGGGTTCCTGCCTCTACCAGCCTTTCAGACAGTGAGTTCCAGACCCCAACAACCCTCTGCATGAAGAAATTTCCCCTCAATTCACCTCTAAACATTCTATCAACTACTTTAAATTTATGCCCACTGGTTGTTGAACCCTCTGCTAAGGGAAATGGGCCCTTTCTATCCACTATATCTAGGCCCCTCAATTTTATACACCTCAATGAGGTCTCACCTCAGCCTTCTCTGTTCCAAGGAAAACAAACCCATCCTATCCAATCTGTCCTCATAGCGAAGATTCTCCACTCCCGGCAACATCCCCGTAAATCTCCTCTGTACCCTCTCCACTGCAATCACGTCCTTCCTTTAACACGGTGACCAGAACTGCACGCAGTACTCCAGCTGTGGCCTAACCAGTGTTTTATACAGTTCAACCATAAGCTCCCTGCTCTTATATTCTATACCTCGGCTAATAAAGGCAAGCATTCCATATGCCGCCTTAACCACTTTCGAAGTGAATGTGGTTTTGTACATTGGAACTCTGTTGGCCTTGCAGCACATGCATTTCCCTGGGCCTGATTGTATTACTTGAAAATCGCTACTGCTTTGAAATCTATCGTAAGTTTTAGTATTTGTCTCTGCTTATCGTGAGTTGCTAATATACATACTTGGCCGCTCTCGATATTTTGTTACATTCTAAATACAAAAACAATAAAAAAAATATGTTTTCACCACAAGATATCTTTCTGGTCTAAATTCGAAAGTATCATTCTTAATAACCATTCTATTGATTACATCATGACACTGTGTACTAACTTTTAAAGAGATAATCTCCTCTGTTTTGGCCGACCAAGGCAGCATTTGAACCTGACTGATTGTTTGTATTTGCACAGGGTCTGTATGGTTCAAAGGGCGACAAGGTGAGCACGTTTACAGAGCAGTGTTACTCAGCTTGTATTGACCTTAAATGTTCCAACATGTCACTTTTGCAACTCTTTGAAAACTTGAGACAAGATATAAAGCGGGTCTTTCAATTTCAGCAGGGGTGTAAGACTGGGGCAAAGGATCGGACGTCCGGGAGCGACTTCAATGGAATGGAAAATCCGCGGGGTGTGTGAGGGGCGGTGTGTGAATAACAGGAGGAGCGTGTAGCGTACATCCGATCCGTGATCCCTCCTTTGTTGAAAGTACACCCATAGATTAGAATAGCTGATTACGTTACATTACTCTTTCACTGGGAACCATTAACTCGTTAAAACTGAGTTGTAAACTTGAGTTTAATTCAGGAGCTGGGCAGTTCCAGGGCCAAGAGATCCAACAGTTATTTTTGCGGTGTGAGGACCTGGAAAGTCTAGTCTGTGGGACCCGTGGAGTGAACTAAAATGTTATAGACCTGGCTTTCTGCTGCTAGCGGGAATTCTCCAGTCATTTATGAACTAGCGCAGGATCTGAACATTTTCACACTGATCTTTCACCAGTTTGTCTCCAAACACATATTCCACACCGGGATCTTGAATTCCTCCTTCAGAGATGTCGCAAGATTGAACATTTGAGCTAACCTGTGGCACCAGTTGCACTTATTCACAATCAGTGCTTAGCATTAGCAATCTCATTGCTTCGTTCCCAGGAAGCAGTGATTAAAAAGCAATACTGCCAAATCCTGCCTCTGATATTTCATAAAAATACATTTTCAATGTTTTAAAAAAAAAGTGAGTTCTTTCCTTAATGTTGGTTATAATGTTCAAGAAGGCTTCATAATACTGTGGTGGGAGCGATCTAGAAATGTAGACACTTAAATTGGCTTATGGTCCAGAAAGTTTTCATAGAATTTAAAGAAAGAAAAGACTTGCATTTATACAGCGCCTTTCATGACCATTGGACGTTCCAAAGCACTTTACAGCCAATGAAGTACTTTTGAAGTGTAGTCACTATTGTAATGTAGAGCACAGCAAGCTCCCACAAACAGAAATGTGATAATGACCAGATAGTCTGCCCCAGTGATATTCATTGAAGGGTAAATATTGGCTGTGACACCGGGGATAACTCCTCTGCTCTTCTTTGAAATAGCGGCCATGGGATCTTTTATGTCCACCTGAGAGGACAGACGGAGCCATGGTTTAACGTCTCATCCGAAAGATAGATGAAGCTTAGGTCAAGAAAAGGAGGATACTGTGTCCCATTTTCTTTAAATACACAAGTAAATCAGTCCATGACATTTCTTCATATTTGTTTTTACATTTAATGATTATTCAAACTTTTCTCTGATTTGCTTGTGTTAAACAACCTGTTTTTTACACCTTGACACTGTTCACACATTTTTCCAAGCTTCCTGGTAGTGTCAGTGTAACGGGCAAAGTCTGCCTGAGACATGATCATTCTGGGGGAATCCGAGCTGATTATCGTTCAAATAATTCCCAGTGTCGCTGACTTCTGCATCAACCAAAATATAACTCGGTAATCAGTCATGTGCAGTTTTGGTTTCCATATTTAAGAAAGGATATACTTGCTTTGGAGGCAATTCAGAGAAGGTTCACTCGGTTGATTCCGGGGATGAGGGGGTTGACTTATGAGGAAAGGTTGAGTAGGTTGGGCCTCTACTCATTGGAGTTCAGAAGAATGAGAGGTGATCTTATCGAAACGTATAAGATTATGAGGGGGCTTGACAAGGTGGATGCAGAGAGGATGTTTCCACTGATGGGGGAGACTAGAACTAGAGGGCATGATCTTAGAATAAGGGGCCGCCCATTTAAAACTGAGATGAGGAGAGATGTCTTCTCTGAGGGTTGTAAATCTGTGGAATTTGCTGCCTCAGAGAGCTGTGGAAGCTGGGACATTGAATAAATTTAAGACAGAAATAGACAGTTTCTTAAACGATAAGGGGTTATGGGGAGCGGGCAGGGAAGTGGAGCTGAGTCCATGATCAGATCAGCCATGATCTTATTGAATGGCGGAGCAGGCTCGAGGGGCCGTATGGCTGACAGCTGCTCCTATTTCTTATGTTCTTATGATTGTAGAAATGTTCTGTTCTTATTTATGAAACCCATGATGTGAAGTGGTACATATTGGATAATATTCAAAGACGGTTAAAGTTTAGGAATAGGTATTGAAATCTCACTATAACACAGTAAACATAAATGATGTATTGACATTGTGAATCTGATTCAACCTCCATTTCCTAGGGTCAACGTGGAGATTCTGCCCTCACAGTAAGTAATCTGCCTTTCAAACTATATTTACTTATAGATAAAGTGGGTATAAACTGCAGCATTTATATCCAGCCTTCTAATGACATTTTTACATAATATTTACTCATAACTAATAAGGGTGAAAATATAAAGTAATAAAAGATGATTATATCTACATTTTATTTTTAACCGTTCAATGACATTAAAGCTGTTTCAATCCGTCCATCTTATTCAGCTTAAAGCTGTTCTGCTGTATGTTTTGTTTTCAATAATTCAGTTGCACTCACTGTTAATACTCAAATGTTAATTTTAGTGCGGAAATTAACCCTTCTTGCCATTTCAACGACCTCCCTATGAAAGCTGCTGTCTAACTCTCAAATTATCCATTAGTTTGGAAATTCAGACCTAATTCCTGATTGCCTGTGTTGTGTTTGATACTGGCCTCCCACTGGTGATCTTGCTACGATAGGGATCCTCGGAACTCAGCTCTTCCACACTGTCATTCACTGGCACACATTCCAAACGGTTAAACGGGGTCTGGCACTGTGCACTGGGGTCTGTTTCTGGGCACTGGGGTCTGGCCCTGGGTCTGTGACTGGGCACTGGGGTCTGGTCCTGGGGTCTGTGACTGGGCACTGGGGTCTGGCCCTGGGGTCTGTCAATGTGCTCTGGGGTCTGTGACTGGGCACTGGCACTGGGGCCTGGCACTGGGTGGCTGGCCCTGGATACTGGGGTGTGGCACTGGGCACTGGGGTCTGTCACTGCGCACTGGGGTCTGTCACTGTGCACTTTTAAACAAGTCACCATGATTAACAAATCCTGCTTTATACTCCTGCTGATTTTCATTTTCTTTAATGTAAGTAAATCGAGAAGAATATATTCCGCAGGTAATCAGCCACTAAAGTAATATCCAGGTTTCTGTACAATCACTCTACGATGCTTCACTGACTCGGTGTTTTCCTGGGGCAGGTCTCGGGTCAAACGTTTACTGTGGGAACATGGTCACTCTCACTTTATCACTAAAGAGTAGGACACTTGGGGCATAAGACACTTTCTTTTCCACGCTGCACTATGGGAAATGACGATTGTTTATTTTGTCATGATATATCAGTGTTACATTTACCATTCGGGGCAGAAAAGGTGAACGATTTATCTGCCCCAGTGCTTCCCATCACCCTGACGCAGGGATTTATTTCTCTCACTCTGTTTTTTCTTCCTATTAATCACCTGCTCCATTTATCACCTGACCCTACCCACTGTTTTTTTTGTGCACGGTTATTATGCATACAAAGTCCACTTCTCTCTCAGGCAACACCTACAGACCATCAATAAAATCCAGCTGATATTTTTTTTCTGGACGACTTGGGGTGGATTTGTCAGGAGGATTTGATTAACTGGAGATGACGATATGTGAGTTTGTCTTCAAGCCAATGCTGTGTCTGCAGCTTGTCAAACCAGAGTGGAAGATAACCTTGTGCAGGGAGACTGATACAGGCTCTGCCTGGTAGCTACAGACCAAATGTATTTAATTTGCTAAATCATCCTGTTGGGAGCTGAATAAGGCTGAATTTCACATCTAACCGAGAGTGTCCAGCAGCCATGTTTAATTGTGACTTTCCTCTGTCTCAGCTTCCCAATAATCATTCCTCAAACTGCTGGATACATTGCGGAGGAGCCTTTAGTTTATTATTAACCCACGGTGTTGCATAATCCTCTTCTCATCTTGATAAGAAATTCATTTGAATCCTCCTTTAGGTTATAATCTGATGCTTAAACCTGGAACAGCTTTGTAAACGTAGTGGCCATATTCACATCGATTTGTGTTTAAGAAGCAGAGGCAACTCGTAGCACCAGACTCTTAAGTATAATTGTTAATTCTTAAAGGTTCCTTGGGGTTGTTAACGATGTCAAAACAGGGTTTGCACCGAAAGATTCTGTGATGTTGAGATTTACCTTCTTTAGCTCTTCATACTTTTCCATCTATTTTTGTTGCTTGTTTAATATTCCCTTGTTTCAAATAAAACTTGGGCATAAAAACTGTTCTCTGACTGATTGCTCTGATGGGGAATGCCTTCATTTATTGTTACATCTTCTAATACTTTTATTTGATTTCCATTAAACCACATTTGTTTTGAGGGCGAAAAAGTTACCGAAATTTCTAAATGTAGTTTCAGTTATATAAGCGACCGAGTCTCTCCAGTTAGGTATTTTGTCTGTCAGAATGTTGCTTCCATTATTCAAACATAAGTTGTTTACGGTTGATCTCCTATCCAGCAGGCTAATCTAAAATGTCATTCTCTGTGGAAAGCAGTATCAAGGCTATGTTGATAACAGGGAAGAATTGAATCAGGTCTCATGACCCTGCACAGACCCATTACTAAGACATGTCGAGAATAGTCTCAATTGACCCCAGATTGCAAAGGAAACCACTTGGGAATTTTAGTCCATGGCATGTCTGGTTGCCTTGATAACGGGATAGCAGAACTTCTACTCATGGTGGTACTTTATTGCCTTTTTATGCATCAAAGCAGTTTTAAAAGCACTCACGAGTGGATTTGTTTGTTGCATAGTTCTTGTGGGATGATTTTGAGGCCTGCTTTATTTCTGTAGGGCCTTTTAGAATGGTGTCAATTGAAACAGTCTTAATTCTGACTCCCATTTCATGATGGACTTGCTGTGGGAAAGCTGCTTTCAAGATTTGGTCCTTTGATGCTTCTGTAAAGAAACCATGTTTGAAAATTGCTGTTGCGCAACTAAGTGGATTTTCATAATTCAAATTCCAATACTTCTTACCCTCTATACCTGTGGAGAAAGATACAGCCAGCACCCATCTAAACAGTCGTAATCTAGCCTGCCTTCCTCGGTGTAACGATGTGCGGACAACCTGAAGTCAATAAGAAAATGAGGAAACAAGCTTTTATTTAGCTTATTGTGGTTGAGAGTTGAGAGTGACCTTGTCTTATTGCCGCAATTATCAAATTTAGGAGCATGCCTGTATTTTTCTTTAAAGTCCCAATCATGCCTGCTAGAGAGACAGTTGTTTAAGCTCCATCTTGGCTTCACATCTACACCAAAGATACGACCATAAACTCGCCCAAACTCAAAAGTTGTATGTCCATTTCTTTCCTATCTAGGTTGCAATTCAAAAAACTCCACTGTGACGATCTTTTTAAATTCCCTGTATCTCCCATATTGTTATTTTGTGCTTTTTCTTCCTGTTATAATTAGGATTTTCTCCACGCCTCGGTTGAAAGATTTTAATTGGTGTCACTTTGAATGCAGCTTTCTGTCTCGGGGTCAGCGATAGGTTTGATTGTTCTTTCAAGATAACCAACTAAGATCATGATTTCAGGAGATTTTACTGTTCACATCTAAAAACCCTGAACTATCTTATAAGAACATAAGAAATAGGAGCAGGAGTAGGCCATACGGCCCCTCGAGCCTGCTCCGCCATTCAATACGATCATGGCTGATCCGATCATGGACTCAGGTCCACTTCCCTGCCCGCGCCCCATAACCCCTTATTCCCTTATCGGTTAAGAAACTGTCTCTTTCTGTCTTAAATTTATTCAATGCCCCAGCTTTCACAGCTCTCTGAGGCAGCAAATTCCACAACCCTCTGAGAGAAGAAATTCCTCTTTATCTCAGTTTTAAATGACAGCCCCTTATTCTAAGATTATGCCCCCTACTTCTATAGATAATCTGTAGGTGGAGTGTGGGTCCACACTTTCCATACTGTTTTGTCCATTAAAATGGATGGAAAATTATAGAAAGCTCACGTCCGAATTCCCAACCTGTGCTGGGAGTGCAGAATCTGTCTGTGTGTGGAGAAGGCTTGTGTCGAGTACACACTTTGCAGACTGTCCCGTTTGAGGTACTGCAGTTGGGCATTCCTGCTCTCCTGTAGTGTGGCCAGTCTTGGGTCCCTGAGGGACTGTATACTCTGTCTCTGTCACAAAGACTCACTGGACAGCACAGATTGACAGTGCAAGACCCTAAAAAAAAAATCATTTGTAAAAGGTTAAAAAATCTCTAATAGAGGGTAAGTATGCAATTTTTTTTAAACAACCTGTGTTAAGGGTATAGTGTACATTTATTGGAGGGAACAGATGAAGAGCTATGATTCTGTCTGCCTGTGGATAGAATCACTCAGTTTCTATGTTACATTCTGTAGGAGTTCCCTGGGACTTCAATAGCAGCACAGCGGCTAAATCAGATCCTGACTGTGAAGGTTTGTGGGAGCTTTCACTGTCGTTATGGTCAGTCTTACAACAGAGTGGCTCGTGTGCTTTCGAAGTTGCTCAAAATTGATTTTGCAATGAGGCGATTTGTGAAACGGCTGAGAAAAATTCCTAAACCCCAACCCAAATTGGATATTGGCCTATAATGGTTCAGTTGAAGTGGCCAGCCCGGTTTTGAGCTGAAGTTTGATTTGATTGTTTCCTATTTACATTAATTGGTCGGGTCGCCAACTCTGGTTGGACGCATTCCTGGAGGTTTTGTCACGTGACTTCCCGCCCCGCCCTCACACTCCCGCCATTGGTCGCACGGCACGTCCATCCTCGCGGTGCCCCGCTTCCCACGGCCAATCAGAAAGCGAAGAGATTCTTCGTTACCCGATTGGATGATTCTCGGCAATCAGTCAAACAGCCTTTTTTCCCCCATGTCTGATATTTTTATAATTTGTAAACAAAAGAGTTCAAAGATAATTTTGTTCCGAAAACGGCAATATTTAAAGCCCCTGTGATCTTTCGCCCGGGTGTTGCTGGCAGAGTGTCCAGGAGATTAAGCTTCAATTCCTGGAAACTGGAGGCTTGGCGACCCTATTAATTAGTTTTGCTCAATTTCAAGTGGGAAATTCTACATTGCAAACCATAATGAACCATTTTCTAAACACACAAATTGTTCTGAAATCACAGTTCACCTTGTTATAAGACTGGGTCCTGTTTCTCTTTATTTAAAGCCAGCAACAAATTCTGAGGGTAGTCCTTTGGTGAAAAAAAAATGATTTTGCTGTTTAATTTTTGTGTTTTGTTTCCCCTGTAACATTGGGCACATGATGAGGCTTTCTATTTTCCTTTCACCAAACGCACACCCACGTACAAATATTTCTGTTGCTGGCTTTCACTCTGGTATCGGGCTCTGCTGCTTTTCTCAATATTCTTGTCTTTTTTCCTCCCCCTCCTCTATTCATCCCCTTCCCCTCCCCTCCCCCCAAAAAAACACACCAAACATCACCTCATGACCTTTGGCTTTGTACTGACCTGTGAACTCTGGCTCACCTGCCTATTCAGTTTACCCCACCACGACTGAAAATACTGCCACCTGCTGACCAGTTCATCAGACGCCTCTACCTCAAGGTAAATACCTTTTCTGTTGCCAGGTGCCTTTCTTTTTCTATATTCCTATCTTCCCCCCCTAATTCTAATAAGCTATCCTTTGGTTATGAAGTACGCTTTTTGGCTGCTCTATATAATATTGATTACTTGCTCTTTTAATTGGTGAGCCAATTGTTTGTAGTACAGGGTACCGTCTTCATGGAACTTAGTGGCTTTTGGTTAAATCTCAGGGTGAACAAGGACAAGCTGCGAGTAATTGCTCTCCCGGACCGCCCGGACCCCCAGGGCCCAAAGGACCTCCAGGACATTCGGGAAAACCAGGAACTGATGGATTACCAGTAAGTTTTGGCTGTGTCCATTTCTCTGTTCTTTGGACCTCTGCCCTGCATGTGAAAAATGTTGACGTTGGCCTGGTGGGCATGGGGTTAAGGAATTAACCATCTTTGCACTTTCTCCTGTTGACCTCATAGAAACATAAAAACATAGAAACATAGAAAATAGGTGCAGGAGTAGGCCATTCAGCCCTTCGAGCCTGCACCGCCATTCAATGAGTTCATGGCTGAACATGAAACTTCAGTACCCCCTTCCTGCTTTCTCGCCATAACCCTTGATCCCCCGAGTAGTAAGGACTTCATCTAACTCCCTTTTGAATATATTTAGTGAATTGGCCTCAACTACTTTCTGTGGTAGAGAATTCCACAGGTTCACCACTCTCTGGGTGAAGAAGTTTCTCCTCATCTCGGTCCTAAATGGCTTACCCCTTATCCTTAGACTGTGACCCCTGGTTCTGGACTTCCCCAACATTGGGAACATTCTTCCTGCATCTAACCTGTCTAAACCCATTATCGCCTCAATGTCTCAACCCAAGACATTTAAGAGCCCCTGCATACAATGCCAGTGTGTAAATAGTGCTCACAGTGTTCAGCACATCTGCAGATAAAATGGTTCACAACTATTGGCAAAGAGTGAACTATCTGGATTTCAATTGCATGTTGCAAAGTATTACAGAATTTGATAGGAATTGTGCGGGTAGGAATAGGGGCTTGTGCATTTAATCGCTCTCCCATTGGTGGCCGTGCCTTCAGCTGCCTAGGTCCTAAACTCTGGAATTCCCTCCCAAAACCTCTCCACCTCGCTTTCCTCCTTTTAAGCCGTTCCTTAAAACCGACCTCTTTGGCCAAGTTTTTGGTCGCCTGTCCTAATATCTCCTTATGTGGCTTGGTGTCAAATTTTGTTTGATAATCGCTCCTTGGGACGTTGTATTCCGTTAAAGGTGCTATATAAATGCAAGTTGTTGTACACAAACAGAATTAGTCGTGGCAGAATGGGAGCAGAGAGTGAGAGAGAGTTAGGAGAGTGGGAGACTGCTGATGATGAGGGAGTCCAAGATAAAAGAACCGGATTGGTCTACAGGACGAGCTCCATCATCCACTGCGATCACAGAGATGCTCAGTTCGGTGCGAGCTGGACGGGGCCGAGAATGAGACCAGCAGCCAATCAGCAGGTATCCGTGAAATGGCCTCGGAGCGGGGCTTGTGACAGAACTGCAATTACTGAGTGAAGAGGTCACTGCTTAATATCGACTGAAAAGGGTTTATCTTGTGCGCCAGTAGAATGGGACACACAAGTTTTTCATGAACCCAGTCTGTGGGACTAATAAACTGCGAAGGTTTGCTGTTTTACAGTAATCTTTCTGCAGTAGTTGAGAAATCACAACGTGAAGTGGTGAGAAGCAGCAATAATCAAAGTGAAAACCAATAATTGCCTCAGTGAATGTGAATTTAATCAGTTTTTGTCTGCCTGTTCGCTGCAATAGTGATAACAACGCTAAAACCCTGGACACAAATAATGACTGCGTTCTTAATTCCAGGGGAAACATGGAGACTCTGGGAAACCTGGAGACCTTGGGAAACCGGGAAGAGATGGAATCCGGGTAGGTGATTGAAATGCTACATAACTTACCTGGTCAAAAACACACAGTTTGTGCAGCAGACCTTGTTGTTTCTATATTCCCTTTGTTTGAAGCTGATTTTCTGCTGTTTAGATCCTCCCCACACTCCATTATCTTTGCTGCCTTGAACCGTTTAGCTATTGGAGCGCAGGCAGTTTGGACTGACATCAGGACAGGAAGCATTTTACTACCTTATTTTGGTGCCTTTTCTCAACTCAGCAGAAACTGGCAATTCATCACCAGCAGAATTCCAGTTGGCGGAGGGCTCCCGATGCAGCACATCAGGCAACACTGGCCTGAATCACAGTAACCTGGACGACACAATAGACTCCCCCTAGGATAGCAACATAGCGCAGATTGTCGAGCACATTGGTCGCAAGTTTCCAATCGGTGACATGCGCGGGTCTGGTACTTCACCACCATTAAAAATCTTCCCTGAACATGAAATTAATCTTTATGAAACTGAATTCTCACTGTACTATTGGAAAACAGAAAGCCATCAGAACCTTTTCATGCCTCATTAACATTTATATGGTAAACAATAAATTGGCGAAATTCAACGAGCACCAGAGATCTCAGGTAACGATTCCTCTGAGCGCGCGACCAAGCAGTGAAATTGTAAACTCCCTTTTATAAACATGGTTTTGCTACCGCTAGCCCTCTGGTGAAATCTTCACCACCCTCAGAGAGCTGCTGCAGAACCAACATTACCAAAGGAAAAAGGTGAATGAGACTCCATTCACAGACACCAGCCATGCGCCAATTTTGGATTTAAAAATGTAAGCTGTTTTTTTTTAATGAATGAAAGGATAAAGTAAATCTGTTTGATGGTTTTGTGGTCTGTCACCATTGCTGATTTTAAATCGCACTGGTTATTCACCAGTATTTCCAGTTTAGCACCAATACTTGGCCTTGACGATAAGCATGGGTAGGGTGGTTGGAACCTGGCCTTCAAACACAACAGGCAGTCACTTTATTAAAACACAGGGGATTTAATACTGCATGGTTGATCTTAGCCTAGTTCTAATTCTTCAAAGGATATATTTTATTCATGTGTAGTCCCGCTGCGGCCGCTGGGATAGAAGAGCGGAATAGCATGTGTTGTTTTGTAACTGAATGTGGCAGCCAATTTACGCACAGCAAGGTCCCACTCACAGCAACAGGGTGATTGGCCCTTTATTCTATTTGGGTGGTGTTGGTTAAAGGATGAGTGCCAGCCGGGACACCGGGAAAGTTTCCATGGTCGTCCTTTTCAATAATAAAAATGCCCTGGCATCATATACAGTCCACCTAATGGAGCCTTGAATGAAAGCATCTGACAGACAGCACCTCCAATAATGCAGCACTCCCGCAGTACTGCCCCTCCGACAGTGCAGCACTCCCGCAGTACTGCCCCTCCGACAGTGCAGCACTCCCGCAGTACTGCCCCTCCGACAGTGCAGCACTCCCGCAGTACTGCCCCTCCGACAGTGCGGCGCTCCCTCAGTACTGCCCCTCCGACAGTGCGGCGCTCCCTCAGTACTGCCCCTCCGACAGTACGGCGCTCCCTCAGTACTGCCCCTCCGACAGTACGGCACTCCCTCAGTACTGCCCCTCCGACAGTACGGCACTCCCTCAGTACTGCCCCTCCGACAGTGCGGCACTCCCTCAGTACTGCCCCTCCGACAGTGCGGCGCTCCCGCAGTACTGCCCCTCCGACAGTGCAGCACTCCCGCAGTACTGCCCCTCCGACAGTGCGGCGCTCCCTCAGTACTGCCCCTCCGACAGTGCGGCGCTCCTTCAGTACTGCCCCTCTGACAGTGCGTCGCTCCCGCAGTACTGCCCCTCCGACAGTGCCGCACTCCCGCAGTACTGCCCCTCCAACAGTGCCGCACTCCCGCAGTACTGCCCCTCCGACAGTGCAGCACTCCCTCAGTACTGCACCACTGACAGCGTAGCGCTCCCTTAGTACTGCCCCTCCGACAGTGCGGCGCTCCCTCAGTACTGCCCCTCCGACAGTGCGGCACTCCCTCAGTACTGCCCCTCCGACAGTGCGGCGCTCCCTCAGTACTGCCCCTCCGACAGTGCAGCGATCCCGCAGTACTGCCCCTCCGACAGTGCGGCGCTCCCTCAGTACTGCCCCTCCGACAGTGCGGCGCTCCCTCAGTACTGCCCCTCCGACAGTGCAGCACTCCCTCAGTACTGCCCCTCCGACAGTGCAGCGCTCCCTCAGTACTGCCCCTCCGACAGTGCGGCGCTCCCTCAGTACTGCCCCTCCGACAGTGCGGCGCTCCCGCAGTACTGCCCCTCCGACAGTGCGGCGCTCCCGCAGTACTGCCCCTCCGACAGTGCGGCGCTCCCGCAGTACTGCCCCTCCGACAGTGCGGCGCTCCCTCAGTACTGCCCCTCCGACAGTGCGGCGCTCCCGCAGTACTGCCCCTCCGACAGTGCGGCGCTCCCTCAGTACTGCCCCTCCGACAATGCAGCACTCCCTCAGTACTGCCCCTCCGACAGTGCAGCACTCCCGCAGTACTGCCCCTCCGACAGTGCAGCACTCCCTCAGTACTGCACCACTGACAGCGTAGCGCTCCCTCAGTACTGCCCCTCCGACAGTGCAGCGCTCCCTCAGTACTGTGCTGAACTGTCACCTAGAATATGATGTGGTATATTTGGACTTTCAGAAGGCGTTCGACAAGGTCCCACACAAGAGATTGATGTGCAAAGTTAGAGCACATGGGATTGGGGGTAGTGTACTGACATGGATTGAGAACTGGTTGTCAGACAGGAAGCAAAGAGTAGGAGTAAATGGGTACTTTTCAGAATGGCAGGCAGTGACTAGTGGGGTACCGCAAGGTTCTGTGCTGGGGCCCAGCTGTTTACATTGTACATTAATGATTTAGATGAGGGGATTAAATGTAGTATCTCCAAATTTGCGGATGACACTAAGTTGGGTGGCAGTGTGAGCTGCGAGGAGGATGCTGTGAGGCTGCAGAGCAACTTGGATAGGTTGGGTGAGTGGGCAAATGCATGGCAGATGAAGTATAATGTGGATAAATGTGAGGTTATCCACTTTGGTGGTAAAAACAGAGAGACAGACTATTATCTGAATGGTGACAGATTAGGAAAAGGGGAGGTGCAAAGAGACCTGGGTGTCATGGTACATCAGTCATTGAAGGTTGGCATGCAGGTGCAGCAGGCGGTTAAGAAAGCAAATGGCATGTTGGCCTTCATAGCGAGGGGATTTGAGTACAGGGGCAGGGAGGTGTTGCTACAGTTGTACAGGGCATTGGTGAGGCCACACCTGGAGTATTGTGTACAGTTTTGGTCTCCTAACCTGAGGAAGGACATTCTTGCTATTGAGGGAGTGCAGCGAAGGTTCATCAGACTGATTCCCGGGATGGCGGGACTGACCTATCAAGAAAGACTGGATCAACTGGGCTTGTATTCACTGGAGTTCAGAAGAATGAGAGGGGACCTCATAGAAACATTTAAAATTCTGACGGGGTTAGACAGGTTAGATGCAGGAAGAATGTTCCCAATGTTGGGGAAGTCCAGAACCAGAGGTCACAGTCTAAGGATAAGGGGTAAGCCATTTAGGACCGAGATGCGGAGGAACTTCTTCACCCAGAGAGTGGTGAACCTGTGGAATTCTCTACCACAGAAAGTTGTTGAGGCCAATTCACTAAATATATTCAAAAAGGAGTTAGATGAAGTCCTTACTACTAGGGGGATCAAGGGGTATGGCGAGAAAGCAGGAATGGGGTACTGAAGTTGAATGTTCAGCCATGAACTCATTGAATGGCGGTGCAGGCTAGAAGGGCCGAATGGCCTACTCCTGCACCTATTTTCTATGTTTCTATGTGCCCAATTCTTGGATTGGGAGTTGTGAGACTTGAACCCACAACCTTCCAACTCAGGCAAAAGTGCTACCACGGAACGTGCGGTTATATAATTTACCTCAATCTATTAACCAGGCCTCTTTTCTCTGAGCCAATTCACAATTTCAAAAGACAAGATTGAATGGGAGCTGAGCAGAAGGACCAACATCTCACTGCCAGCCTTTGAATTTCTCAGTGTTTGTCTGGAAAGCCTGGGCCGAAGTTAATTAACAACACCTGTTTCAGGATCTGTGACTACATCAATAAATGTAATTTACGAGGTCTAGGTAGATCTGTAAAATTAAGAACTATTTTTAGCACGTCCTCTGACATGTGGTTTTAGTTCAGGAACAAAAAGCCCTCTGCACACCATTAGACCAACAGCTCCTCGCAGTCTTAGTCCAGTGCCTATGCGATAGGATTTTATTATTCACAATTCTTAACTAAATTCTCCCCTTACAGTTGCTCGAGCTCAGTAATAAAGAATTGTCGGAAATGGAAAGGTTTTCTGGTGCAGCTGTGTTGAGATGGAGAGACCATTGGGGAATATTTTTTGAACTTCCAAGTGCAGGCTTTGGATTGTTGGGCCAAAGGGCCTGTTTCTGTATGTAATTCTGTCTCAGGTCCATTGCTGGAGAATATACAGAGAATATATTCAAAGATGCACCAGCAAAAGTTGAAAATGAGTTTTATCTTTGCTTTCTGAAGATGTTGGGTGATTCTGGCTTTCCCGGGCAACAAAGCCAAAAGGTGAGAATAGTTAATGCGTGTTTAGGAAATGTTCTTTCCCCTTTGGAAGAACAAAATGAGCGCTTCCTCTGGGGGAAGGTGGGGTCATTCAGTGAATCGCTGTCACCATTCCAAACACAAGATGAAGAGGATGCTTAAAGGAAAGCTCGGCTCGTAATCAAAGGAGCAATTCTCGTTTATATGTGCCAACTCCTAACAAGCCTTCGCATTCAGTAACAGAACTGACATTCTCCCAACCTTGGAGGTGTTTACTTGAAATCTACATTAGTGTTGAAATCCCTGCAGAGTAATCATAAACCTAAACCTAACACCTTTTGTTTAAAGTGCTTAAACACACCCTTTTCTAATTAATTACAAATAAAACTTTAAAACGCAATATGGCAGCCTGGGACTTGAAACATTACCACAGCAGACTGCACTGCACTCTGTTCCCAGTGTGACTCCCCTTCCTCACTTCTCTCAAGTCAAGCAGGAGTTGCTCTTCTACTTGCGCCTTTCATGACCACCGGACGTCTCAAAGCGCTTTACAGCCAATGAAGTACTTTTGAAGTGTCGCCACTGTTGTAATGTAGGAAACACAGCGGCCAATTTGTGCACAGCAAGCTCCCCACAAGCAACAGTGAAATAAATGACCAGATAATCTGATTTCGGTGTTGGTTGTGGGATAAATCAGAA
This sequence comes from Pristiophorus japonicus, assembly GCF_044704955.1. Taxonomy (NCBI): domain Eukaryota; kingdom Metazoa; phylum Chordata; class Chondrichthyes; family Pristiophoridae; genus Pristiophorus; species Pristiophorus japonicus. The sequence continues at coordinate 4,053,389 of NC_091998.1, read as the reverse complement.
AACACCATTTTACAAATATTTATTAAAATGCAAATTATAAATGCTTATCAAGTTAGAAAAAACAATATGGGAACATATCAAAGAATGTGAATGCAGGAAGAGTTCTTGAATCTTCAACTCCAAAGCAGTGTTAAGTACATCTCTTCAATATTGAAGAAATGGTGCCCCGAGTTGGATATGGAAAAATAGCTCTGGTGTTACCTGAGATAGAGAACGGGCTGCCTGAACCATAGCTCATTCCACAGCTATATCCTCATCTGTGCTTGACCCTTCAATCAGGCTGAAAGGAACAAGTTGTTCTTCAGTTAGAGACGTCTAGCTTGAGAGGCCAAGTACAATTGATCATGAAGTTGAGGCTTTCTTTGGAAACAAATATATACTATATAGCCTTGTGTGTAAAATATGTCATTCTTATTAACAAAAACAAACATAGACGGTAAATCGTTTCATGTGCGAGGTGTTAAGGGCAGTTTTTTTATTGGAAAGACAAAGATGTAGCATTTTGAGGTATATGGAGGATTTTTTCTTGTCTAATTTAAGAATTTTTCCTAAAGTTTGTGAAACTTAGATAAATTTGAGGAAAGTGAACAAAGTTTTCAGAAGTACAGTTTGGTTAAAAGTACCTGCTGTACCTGGCATGGGGAGCACTGACCCAAGTTACATTTTTTGTAAGGGCAGAATACCATTCCTAAAATTTCAAATTATTTTTCCCCTGAGAATTCAGGTGCAAAGATGTGCATAGTTTTACATCAACATCTTGCATTTATGTAGCACCTTTAATGTAGTCGAATGTCCCAAGGCGCCTCTCAGAAGTGTTATCAGACAAAATGTGACACCGAGCCATATAATGAGGTAATAGGACAGGTGACCTAAAGATTGGTCAACGAGGTCGGTTTTCAGGAGCAACTTAAAGAAGTAGAAAGATACGGAATGGCGGAGAGGTTTAGAGAGGGAATTCCAGAGCTCAGGGCCCAGGCAGCTGAAGGCATGGCCACCAGTGGTGGAACCATTAAATCATGTGGAATCTTCAGTCATTTTAAATGTTAAACCCTTGGGAGGGAGATGACCACAAGATGTCAAACCACTGAAATGCAATTCTTTTGTTGGTACCAATGACAGAGCCTCCCTCGGGGTTTCTGTGTTGTAATCTTAAACAGACAACTACAATAAACTTTCCGCGATTGGGGCAGCATGGAGTAAATCCGATCAGGAAGTGGAGCAGCAGGAACTTTAAAGAGCATTGCCAGGAAGCTGGAGGAGAGACGATTTTAACGGGGCAACTTGTTTATGCAATGAACTTCTGCTAACCCAGTTTTATACTCCACAAAAAGTTACATCAGTGGCGTTTTAATCTGAAAATTTTACCCATTTTAAATGTCTAATGACTGAAGTGATACTAATGCTGAGTGTTTCTTCAAAATAAAGAAAGCAAACGCACTCCGCTTACTGTTTCAGGGAGATCCAGGAATAACAGGATTGCAGGGAAAACCAGGAATGCCAGGGCTCCCAGGAAGAAAGGTAAGATAAACTCTCTTGCAGCTGTGGGTGATCCTTTTTAGAGACCCCAATGCCTCACTCTGTACGAGGAACGATTGAGTGAAGCTGTCACCTTGGGACTGGGGAGAGATAGCTCCACTTGTCCATGTTGTCCGCAGACCATGCACAATTTTCTAAAATGTGACTAGCAGGATGGGCGCCAGGTAATGCAGGCAGACGTGGTGGGGAGAAACATGTCTAGACCAATGCTCTTCCTGCAAATCATTCTTGGCTTTAATCCGACTTCAAAGGATTGACATGAACCTGCTGTCAGTGCAGAGTGCAAGATTCACAGCCTCTTCCCTCATTTGTTGGTCAGAGATTGGATTCCATTAATGTCTGCATCAATCATCAGTTGCCACTGTGACCAGTTGCGATAGTTTCTGTAGCAAGACAGAACAGGAAGACTACATTTATACTCTGACTGTAGCATCATTTTGTAGCAGTTTTTCTAAGGAGTTGCAAACATGTAAATCTGGAATTGGACCAACCTGATTGTGGAGACGCGCAGAGTGAGACTGAGCAACTCTCAAGCCCCGTCTCCAGACTTACGCTGCAACTTAGCATTGCTGTAACGCCAGCACTCGCACAAGCGGTCGTATAAGTGCAGCCTTTTTTTAGTTTGTTCATAGGCTGTGGGTGTTGTTGGCAAAGCCACATTTATTGCCGGTTCCCTCTGAAGGTGGTGGGGAGCCGCCTTGTTGAGTGACTTGCTGGACCGTCAACCACATTGCTGCTGGTCTGAAGTCACATAAGAACGGCAGATTTCCTTCCAATCAGGACATTTGTGAACCAGATGGGTTTTTACAGCAATCCAGTAGTTGCATAATCACCATTCCCGATACTAGCTTTTTATTCCAGATTTATTTAATTAACTGAATATAAATTCCCTAGTTGCCGTGGTGGGAGTTGAACTCACGTCTCCGGATCATTAGTTCAGGCCTCTGGATTACTGTTCCAGTAACATAAGCATTCTACCATCCTAGCCTAAACTGGTGCAATTGTCTGGCGTGAAAGCAAGAGTATTGGTAATTACTTATGTTATAGGAAGCACAAAGAGGCAGAATGTACAAATTAACCATTTAGCACATTAAATATTCATCGACCATTATGTTGCAAAAAAGCCTTTTCAGTTTTTTATTTGTAATGTTCTGATGATGAAGTGATAAAGCTTCAGTACAGGGCACACAGTCAAAGTGCTTCACTGTTAACCCCGAGCCCGGTAAACACCACTTAGTGACTAAGTATTATGCCAATAGTTTGCTGATGCATGAGATGAATTAGGCTGTTGACCACTTGCTACAGTCGCGTTGGATTTCCGAGATGCCCTATTAAGGAGACGATCCGATTAATTCGGATGTACTTCGGTCTCCTTAAAGGAATTGCCTTTTTATTTCCATGTTTAAAACCCTTCAGGGTTTGTACGGCACCCATTTATATTCTGCACAGATTTAGTCCAAGAGCACAGTCCGTCTGGGAATGTTGTTGATTATATCAGCCTGTGTTGTTCCCAGACCGTGAGTACACCGCTTTCACATTAATTGTCGAATTGTTTTACTCTGGTTTATTGTAAACAGAACTGAGAAGCAATCCAACTGTAATGCTGCTGTTAATAATATTTTAACCTCAATGTTCAGAACCGTTTCCATCCATTGCGTCACTGGCTGGAGCTATAACTCAGCTTACTTTTATTACTCATCTTTTCATCTCTGAGTCAAGTTGGATTCATTTCTTCTTGGAATTAGTGCAGATTTTGATGTTGAACATAAGCCAAGTTAAGGATCTGGGTTTTTAACGTTTAAGCATTCGAAAGGTTCAAAAATGTAAGAACCAGCAGGCATGTTATCAAATGTGTGAGCTGCGAGTTAAATGGACGATAACATCATTAATTGACTCGGCTTTTGAAAACCTACAACTTGGGCTGTGTTGTTGAATTTGTGGGTGTTGTTTGGGACTGTGGGGGGGATGGGGGAGGGTATTTTAATCAATATGGATTACTTTGAATGGTACTCTGCCGGTTCATAGTGTTCTGTCTCAAGCACAACTTCTGCACAGAGCCAAGGCTGTAATCAGAAATACTTGTAAACAACAACAACAACTTTTATTTATATAGCACCTTTAACATAGTACAATCCCAAGGCGCTTCACAGCAGCGTTATAAGACAAAACAAATGAATTTGACACCGAGCCACTTAAGAAGAAATTATGGCAGATGACCAAAAGCCTGGTTAAAGAGGCAGGTTTTAAGGAGCGTCTTAAAGGAGCAAAGAGAGGCGGGGAGGTTTAGGCAGGGAATTCCAGAGCTTGGGGCCCAGGCAACAGAAGGCACGGCCACCCATGGTTGAGTGATTATAATCAGGGATGTTCAAGAGGGCAGAATTTGAGGAGCACAGACATGTATTATTGTTTATGATATAGCAAAACTATTGTAAAAAGGGTATGAGCATCCCAGGAATGTGTCCAACGTTAGGAACCTGCCTGTTGAAGACGTTGGCTTTAGGAAATGTAAAGCATACAGAACCTATGGAGCCCACATGGGGGAGGAGGAAAGAGGGAGGGAGAGGAGGAAAGCGGGAGGGAGAGGAGGAAAGAGGAAGGGAGAAGAGAGAGGGGGAGAGGAGGAAAGAGTGGGGTGGAGGGAAGCTGTTGGTCCCTAAGGATATCGAGTTTCTATGCGTCATATCAGATTTCTGAATGTTGATGTATTTGTTAACTTGTTCGCACGTTACTCTTGTAGCTGTATACTAAATCTAACCTCTGGGATTGTTACCTTACTCCAGTGAAGGCTTGGGGCAGTCAGAAGCCCGCAAAGGGTCTCAACTGGCAGGAGTATCACTCAGATCTTTTAAGGGCATAAAGGGAGAAATTTCCCGGAGAAAGCCCGAGACGCCCCCACCTCACACATCCACCACACATGCAGCGTAGACATCGATCTCCCACCTTTTGCAGTCCCATGAATTTCAGGAAGTATTTGTTTAACTGGAAGCATTTGGGTCGGTGAAGTTGGACAGAGAGTAAATGCGTGTAATATTTCACCCATTAATGGAAGTATGCAGTGTCATTGGGCACTTGGGCTAGTCAAATGACCATTTAAATTCTGTTAAACAAATAATCTGTAAACCAGTGCTAATGCATTGGAGAGTAAACCTGAGGTGGTGTATTTCTGACCTCACAATTGGGAAAAAAAAGTGTTTATACATATCCTGCCACAGTCAATAAATTTTGGCATTCATCTTCGACCTTGTAAAGTCCCAGCTGGAAACCCTATCCTTTATATAGCTGAAGACCTGTTTTACCCTGGTTTCCCAAAAGATGACATTTCATATTTCATTTCATTGCTTACTGCAAGGGGAATAGTATACCTGGAAAAAAATTAGATTTTTAAAGATTAATTCATGGGATGTGGATGTTACCAGCAAGGCCAGCATTTATTGCCCATCCCTACTTGCCCTCGAAGGTGATGGTGAGCCGCCGCCTTGAACACAGCTGAGTGGCTCGCTGGGCCATTTCAGAGGACAGTTAAGAGCCATTGTTGTGGGTCTGGAGTTACACCAGGTAAGGATTTCCTTCCCTAAAGGATGTTCGTGAACCGGATGGGTTTTTATGACAAAACGTTAGTTTCATGGTCATCATTACTGACACTGGCTTTTTATTCCACATTTTTATTTAATTTATTGTATTTAAATTCCCAGTTGCCGTGGTGGGATTTGAACTCCTGTCTCCAGATCATTAGTCCAGGCCTCTGGATTACTGGTCCAGTAACATAATCACTATGTCACCGCAGCCCCCAGTCTAACATGTAAAATAGTGGTGCTACCCTGAAATCCACTGCAGATATATTCCTAATATTTTTGCAGTAATTATGATACAAATGTAATATTTGTGAGGACATCTTCAAGTGCCAATTACTGGAATGATTGATGCTGGCATGACCATCATAACTGAGAAACTCTTTCCCCATAGGGCGAGGTGATGCAGGGTAGGAGGAGGCTGGTGTGGAGCACAAACACAAGCACGTAGCTGTTGGGCCGAATGGCCTGTTTCTGTGCTGGAATTACTGTGTAACACTTAAAATTATTTAAAAATAAGAACGCTATATCCTTGTGCTTTAAAGTTTGCTCCTTGGTAAATCTGCAGTCTGTCGGGAGTTCTGTGATACTCAGTTGTTGGTTACATCGAAATTAGTCCGTAAGTTTAGCGTGCCAAATATGAAACCCAGTCAGTGTAGAGCTAATTTGTTTAATTTGTGATGGGATTATCACTGAATAACGCAGATATACAAGACCCCAGTTACCCTTTCCCTTTCCATCTATATCCACAAGAGTGTCATGTTCTTTGCAAAACTTTCTCCAACTCTTTATTCGTTACATCAATAAAAGCCGATATTTTTCTATGGAGCTGGCATTGAGGAACCAAATCAAACCAAAAACACAAGTTAATTTCATTCACTTTTTTACACCTAGAAGCAACTTGTCTTTTTGAAATGAAATTATATAATTTCACCTTGTTTCTCGAAAGGGGCATTAGCATAATTTCCAATGTCTGTAAAATCCTTTCAAGAATTGTGACTTCAGCTGCGAGAAAATGCACAGTTGGTTCACGTGAAAGATTAGAGATAATAATATTGCAGAATATTGGCTCTTTTGCACACCGGACAGAACTATTGGAATTACACAGCGTGTACAGCACAGAAACAGGCCATTCGGCCCAACTAGTCCATGCCAGTGTTTCAGTTCCACACGAGCCTCCTCCCGTCAAATTCATCAAATCCCATCCACATATCCTTCTATTCCTTTCTCCCTCGTGTGATTATCTAGCTTCCCCTTAAATGCACCTATGATATTCGCCTTAACTAGCAGCGAGTTCCACACTTGCACCACTCTCTGGGCAAAGAAGTTTCAGCTGAATTCCCTAGTGGATTTATTAGTGACTATCTTATATTTTGGACGCCTAGTTTTGGACTCCCCACAAGTGGAAACATCGTCTCTTAAGTTTATCCTATCGAACCCCTTCATAATTTTGAAGATCTCTATCAGGTCACCCTTCAGCTTTCTCTTTTGTAGAATTCTTCATGCCTTTTCTCTCATGACTTGGTTTATATTCTGTTTACCTTTGCCTTCACTGCTGTGTGCTCTCCAGTTATGTTCCTCAGTCTTCTGTCCTTTTATTTTTCTCCTCTTTCTCTCAGGGAGAGGCTGGTGAACTGGGGCTTCCTGGGCCAGCTGGTCTGCCTGGATCTGTGGGGCGACAGGTAAAAGTGGAGGACTGGTCTGTGGCGATGTTCCCGCTAATGTGCGCGGGCGCGCAGTGATCGGGGGTCCCGCGCAGCGACCCGGATTTAAATGGGACAGGCTGCACAGAAAAAGGGCAGCTTACAGGCAGCGTTAGTCTGTGGTCTCCGTTAGCTTAGAATATCAAATTATAAATAAAAATTAATTATTATTATTGGGAAACACTAAAATATCTGTTTTTAATAGAAAATAAGATTTCAACACAGGGTGGTATAGTTGTCAAGTTCAATTAGCTACACCATCGTTTGAACATAACATAAGAAATAGGAGCAGCAGTCGGCCATTCGGCCCCTCAAGCCTGCTCCGCCTTTCAGTGAGATCACGGCTGATCTTCGACCTCAACTCCACTTTCCTGCACTATCCCCAAATCCCTTGTTTCCCTTAATATCCAAAAATATATCAGTCTCTGTCTTGAATAACAACTGAGTCTATGTGGGGAATTCCGGAGATTCACCGCCCTCTCAGTGAATATATTTCTCCTCGTCTCATAAGAACATAAGAAATAGGAGCAGGAGCAGGCCATATGGCCCCTTCAGCCTGCTCCGCCATTTAATAAGATCATGGCTGATCTGATCATGAACTCAGCTCCACTTCCCCGCCTGCTCCCCATAACCCTTTGTCCCCTTATCGTTTAAGAAACTGTCTATTTCTGTCTTAAATTTATTCAATGTCCCAGCTTCCCCAGCTCTGAGGCAGTGAATTCCACAGATTTACAACCTTTTGTGAGAAGAAATTTCTCCTCATCTCTGTTTTAAATGGGCGGCCCCTTATTCTAAGATCATGCCCCCTAGTTCTAGTCTCCCCCATCAGTGGAAACATCTTCTCTGCATCCACCTTGTCAAGCCCCCTCATAATCTTATACATTTCGATAAGGTCATCTCTCATTCTTCTGAATTTCAATGAGAGGCCCAACCTACTCAACCTTTCCTCATAAGTCAACCCCTCATCTCCAGAATCAACCTAGTGAACCTTCTCTGAACTGCCTCCAAAGCAAGTATATCCTTTTGTAAATATGGAAACCAAAACTGCACACAGTATTCCAGGTGTGGCCTCACCAATACCATGTATAGCTGTAGCAAGACTTTCCTGCTTTTATACTCCATCCCTTTACAATAAAGGCCAAGATTCCATTGGCCTTCCTGATCACTTGCTGTACCTGCATACTATCCTTTTGTGTTTCATGCACAAGTACCCCCAGGTCCCACTGTACTGTGGCAATCTCCATTTAAATAATAACTTGCTCTGATTTTTTTTCTGCCAAAGTGCATGACCTCACACTTTCCAACATTATACTCCATCTGCCAAATTTTTGTCCACTCACTTAGCCTGTCTATGTCCTTTTGCAGATTTTTTGTGTCCTCCTCACACATTTGCTTTTCCTCCCATCTTTGTATTGTCAGCAAACTTGGCTACGTTACAATATTAAATGGACAACCACTTATCCTGAGACTGAGCCCTGGTTCTAGACTCCCCAGTCAGGGGAACCATCCTCCCTGCATCTATCCTGTCAAGCCCTGTAAGAATTTTGTACGTTTCAATGAGGTCACCTCTCATTCTTCTAAACTATAGAGAATATAGACCTAGTCTACTCAATCTCTCCTCATAGGACAATCCCCCCATCCCAGGAATCAGTCTGGTGAACCTTTGCTGCACTCCCTCAATGGCTTTTATCCTTCCTTGGATAAGGAGATCAAAACTGTACACAATACTCCAGGTGCAGTCTCACCAGGGCCCTATATAATTACTCTTATACTCAAATCCTCTTGTAATAAAGGTTAACATATCATCTACCAGTTAGAAGGCTTCAGTTTTCACTTAATGAACCAGTAACAATCTTTAGGTTACTTTTTTATTTCAAAGATGTTAAAGATGTATCCCTAGAGTTTTCAGGGTGGTTAAGAAAAATGTCAGTTGTCGACCTGTGTGTGTGTGTGTGCATGTTATCTCAGAGCATTTTGAAAGACGCTAAACTCTAAACTGTGCATATGATCCATTAGCTGACCTCATTCTCTTTCCTGCTCCTGTCTACATTCTACAAAGTGACTTATCTCTGCTTTCCTTCTGGCTTTCCCATTTGTGTCAACAGGGAGACCGAGGAGACATTGGACAAAAGGTACTGAAATAGAGCTATGCCTCTCTTCTTTTCATCCTTAATCTGTGTCGCCTTAATCTCTTTTGTCTTGCTTGGCTTAATCTCTCTTGTCTTGTTTTACTCAGTTAACCTTTCCATTGGTTCCCCCACCAATCTGAATCAAACTAATGAATTTCGTTCAAAAGTAGACCCAATAGTCGAGAGCATTTATTGTTGTGTAAGTGTTGAAGTTCCCTGTTTTGATATAATTGTGCTTTGCACTTGTACACTAGTGAGATGCGCAATAAAATTCACAAGTGCCATGCCTATGTACTTTTTTCTAAACATCATAATTGTGCTAAAATTGCATTCCAAACATAGTTTGTTTTGCAATTGCTATTTTTTTGTGGCACATTTTTATTGAGAAAATGCACCAGGTACATTGTCCAGTGCGCGCCTCCACTTACTTCCCCTTTGTCCCGGCGTTTGGGGTGCCAGTGTTTAAGTGGTACAGTTTACTCTCTTAATTCCATCTTTTCTTTTTACTCAAAAACAAAAGAATAATTTATCCAGTTGAGTAATTTTAATAAAATAGGGGCTTATGTTGCACAGCACCAACTCAAATGAACAGATAATTCACATTAAGAAAACTTAGAACCAAGAGGAGTCGACTGTATTTTGCTTCCAAGCAATTCAATGGAAGGAATCTGTTGAACCAATTTTGAAATGCAAGTCAGCTAATCAAAAAGCTGCGGTATTTTCTGAGGAGCAAATCTCTTGAGGGCCGGAGATACACGACACGTCAGTCAGTAACTATCAGAGACAGGGAGGTTAACGCTTGGGGAGCAATTGTTGGTCGATTTGCAGCTTGTCGTAGATCGAGCGGCCGGTGTAAAAACGGCCCGACTTTCATTTGCGGCGGGCACCGAGGGGAGGCCAACCACCAGCTGGGAGAGTGACGCGAGAGGGAAAGGGGAGGATCGCCAGGACAATTCTCCTGCTGCTCCTGACCCCACAAAGGAATGTTTTGCCAGTTCTGGCTACAGAGCAGCTGAAGACCGGGAGGAATAGCCGGACAGAATCCCCACTCGGGTCCCGGTTGAAATCCAACCACGGCCTTTGATGCAGTAGGACCCCAATTTGCCTAAATTCATGAGGCCCCACGGGCTCAGCTGCCTCCAGAGCAAGATTGGTCAAAATGGGAACTGGGGCGAAAGTGTTTCCATTTTTTGCGGGTGAGTAACCTTTTTTATTATTCGTTCTCGGGATGAGGGTATCGCTGGCCAGGCCGGCATTTATTGTCCATCCCTAATCACCCTCGAGAAGGTGGTGGTGAGCCGCCTTCTTGAACCGCTGCAGTCCGTGTGGTGAAGGTGCTCCCACAGTGCTGTTAGGGAGGGAGTTCCAGGATTTTGACCCAGTGACAATGAAGGAACGGCCGATATATTTCCCAGTCAGGATGGTGTGTGATTGAGAGGGGAATGTGGAGGTGGTGGTGTTCTCATGCACCTGCTGCCCTTGTCCTTCTAGGTGGTAGAGGTCGCGGGTTTGGGAGGTGCTGCCGAAGAAGCCTTGGCGAGTTGCTGCAGTGCATCTTGTAGATGGTGCACACTGCAGCCACGGTGCGCCGGTGGTGGAGGGAGTGAATGTTGACGGTGGCGGATGGGGAGCCGATCAAGCTCTTTTTGTTATTGCCAGCCCACCCTGTTTCAACCGGGCAGGTAGCATTAAAATCAACCCAGAAAACTCCACGATTTCTACAAGAGGCAGGCAATCCACGATGCCAGCTTCATGCCTGGGCAACAAATGGAGACTTTGCTCCCCTATTGTTTCAGGTTTTTTGAACGATGAGGGAGTGAAGGGTTATGGGGAGCGGACAGGGAGGTGAAGCTGAACCCAAAATCAGATCAGCCATGATCTTATAGAATGGCGAGCACGCTCGAGGGGACAAATGGCCGACTCCTGCTCCTAATTCTGTTCTGTTCTTATGTGCCTGTGTTAAAGGTTCATCTTCCCTCTGACAGATGTTGACTGACCTGTTGTGCGTTTTCTGTTTTTTTTCCCCGCATCAATGCATTTTAATTGCAGCAATCAGGTGTTCAACTGGCAGAAGTGGCGATAGTCACACATGTCCCCACATGTCCCCACATGGTAATGATGTGTTTGTTCTTCATTACTCCTCTTCGCTCCTTCATTTAAACTCTCGTTACCCCCCCACACAGGGAGAACCAGGTGGAGCCGGCCGGGCGGGCGATAAAGGAGAAAAGGTAGCGTTAAACTTGCTTCACAATCTTATGTCGTGAATTTGCACGTTAATGAACGGGCTACAGGGTCACCAATACGCAATACCCTCACTGCACACAGGATTGAAAATCTGTCCTCATTATACCTGACAATCAATTGCAAACCAGTATTTTGCAACCAGACTCATTTATTGGAAGAATGATGCCTGATTGAATATATTAAGCGATACGAGATTTCTTTTTAACCCTTTAGAATAGCACAGATTTACACTAGACCATTGCTCGTGGTCTGACAATCCTTTTAGATAAAAATCCTTTGTCCACGATTTAAACCGAGGCATTAAATTCTTTCATTGTAAATGGATTAATTCCTCCATTTATATCGTGGACAAAAGAATTCCATTCAGACAAGCCTTCCTTGATTTCGAGGGACTGCCTATAATGATAATTAGTCAATTGCATTTGCCATTCTTTCAGGTCTTTGAAATGCGCATCATCATCATCATAGGCAGTCCCTCAAAATCGAGGAAGAATTGCTTCCACTCCAAAAGTGAGTTCTCAGGTGACTGAACAGTCTAATACAGGAATTACAGTCTCTGTCACAGGTGGGACAGACAGTGGTTGGAGGAAAGGGTGGGTGGGGAGTCTGGTTTGCCGCACGCTCCTTCCGCTGCCTGCGCTTGTCCCCTGCATGCTCTCGGCGACGAGACTCAGTGCCCTCCCGGATGCTCTTCCTCCACTTATGGCGGTCTTGGGTCAGGGACTCCCAGGTGTCGGTGGAGATGTTTCACTTTATCAAGGAGGCTTTGAGGGTGTCCTTGAAACGTTTCCTCTGCCCACCTAGGGCTCGCCTGCCGTGTAGGAGTTCCGAATAGAGCGTTTGTTTTGGGAGTCTCGTGTAGGGCATATGGACGATGTGGCCCGCCCAACGGAGCTGGTCGAGTGTGGTCAGTGCTTCGATGCTGGGGATGTTGGCCTGATCGACCTTCACCGTCTCCAGGCCAGATCAAAAGACCACCCCAACCTTTGTTGTCGAGCTACAGTACGCGGATGACGCCTGCGTCTGCGCGCACACAGAGGCTGAACTCCAGGATATAGTCGACGTATTTACTGAAGCATACAAAAGCATGGGCCTTACGCTAAACATCAGTAAGGCAACGGTCCTCCACCAGCTTGTCCTCGCTGCACAGCACTGCCCCCCAGTCATCAAGATCCACGGCGCGGCCCTGGACAACGTGGACCACTTCCCTTATCTCGGGAGCCTCCTATCAACAAGAGCAGGCATTGACAACAAGATCCAACACTGCCTCCAGTGCGCCAGTGCAACCTTCGGCTGCCTGAGGAAAAGCGTGTTTGAAGACCAGGCCCTCAAAACTGTCACCAAGCTCATGGTCTACAGGGCTGCAGTAATACCCGCCCTCCTGTATGGCTCAGAAACATGGACCATGTACAGTAGACACCAAGTCGCTGGAGAAATACCACCAATGATGTCTCCGCAAGATCCTACAAATTCCCTGGGAGGAAAGACGCACCAACGTTAGCGTCCTCGACCAGGCCAACATCCCCAGCATTGAAGCACTGATCACATTTTATCAACTCCGCTGGGCAGGCCACATAGTTCGCATGCCAGACACGAGACTCGCAAAGCAAGCGCTCTACTCAGAACGCCTTCACAGCAAACGAGCCAAAGATGGGCAACGGAAACATTACAAGGACACCCTCAAAGCCTGATAAAGTGCAACATCCCCATTGACACCTGGGAATCCCCGGCCAAAGACCACCCTAAGTGGAGGATGAGCATCCGGGAGGGCGCTGAGCTCCTTGAGTCTCGTCGCCGAGAGCATGCAGAAATCAAGTGCAGGCAGCGGAAAAAGTGTGCAGCAAACGAGTCCCACCCTCCCTTCCACTCAACGACTATTTGTCTCACCTGTGACAGAGACTGTGGTTCTCAAATTGGACTGTACAGCCACTTAAGAACTCATGTTAGGACTGGAAGCAAGTCTTCCTCGATTCCGAGGGACTGCTTATGATGATGGCGATGATGTTGGCCTGATCGAGAACACTGACGTTGGTGCGTCTGTCCTCCCAATGGATTTGTAGGATCTTGCGGAGGCAGCGCTGGTGATATTTCTCCAGTGATTTGAGGTGTCTGCTGTATATGGTCCACGTTTCTGAGCCATACAGGAGGGCGGGTATCACTCCAGCCCATAAGCTTGGTGCCAGATTTGAGGTCCTAGTCTTCGAACACTCTCTTCCTCAGGCGACCGAAGGCTGCACTGACGCACTGGAGGCGGTGTTGGACCTCGTCGTCGATGCCTGCCCTTGCCGATAGTAGGCTCCCGATATATGGAAAATGGTCCAGGTTGTCCAAGGCCGTGCCATGCTAAATGTTAAATACAGATGGGCCTACAGCCTCATATTGGTATCTAGTGTCTGGTTGTAAACAACCAAGTTATTATCTATAATGGCTATCCCATCTTGGAGTGTCGTATTAGCAAAACCCTGTCTATTGTAGTAGCTTTGCTTTCTTAGGGAGATGTGAGAATTCCGGAGATGTCTTGAAATCGGAGTTGACCATTATAGATCCAAAGGCATTCCGTATCCTACATTACACTGACTGTACTTCAAAAGCACTTCATTGGCTGTGAAGCGCTTCTGGACGTTTTAAGGTTGTGAAAGGCGCTATAGAAATGCAAGTTATTTTCTATGTTTGTAACTCAGGCTCATAATAAATATGGCCAGCTTACAGTCTTGCTTAAGCTACCTAATCGGCTACATTAAGCCAAATGTTGGAGTCACTGTGGCGAGCTGGAGGTTGATGTGTGTTCCTAGTAATATTATTGGCCTCAAAAACAGTTTTAAAGTATCAGTGGGAGTTAAGGTATTGCTGACTTTATCTGCTGATTTATGCTTGCTTCTGTAAGAATTTGAATCTTTACAGTAAATTTGAATGAGTAATTTCATCCTGAGCTATATCTCAGTGCGATATAATTTCCATCTTTTGGGAGGTCACCAGTGTACAGTGGCATTCTATACTATGCCGAGTGTGAAACCCGGTGGTATAAGGGTGAATAGTTTAACTCGCAGCATAAAATCCCATTGACTTCATGCATGAGGATAAGTTCTGATTCATGGGAAGGCTCTTTGTCTTGAGCAACCGGGGAGTTTTGAGAAGAAGCCTAAATGATGACAAGGGTTCTTGTCAAATGATTTTTTTTTCTTCAGATAAAGCACAGATTTGGAAACTTTGTTAAAGCATATTAGTGTGCTGAAAATTAACAACCGGGGTAGATTCTCCTGTTCCTGCACCTACTGGCTCTCTCAGGGCATCGCTGACAATCAGACAGCATGCTCACCAGGGAGCACATTTTTCAGGCGTTAATTTAAATGGAATGTGTAATTGTCCCACTCTTGATTCCTCTCCATACATCCAGGTGATCGAATATCCCCAGGCACAGCAACAGAGTAACCTACTCCTGTATATGTCTGGACATTGATCTGAAATATCTTACCCTTGATGCTGAGCGAACAAGTTGAAACCTAAGGAAACCCTTATTTTGAATGAAGAAACATTAGGATTTGTAAATTAAAATTCAGATCCCAGCTATTGAAGAACAGTAGGACACGGCACTTGAAATGTAACGTATCTGGTGTGGATGCACATTTTATGATGAATTTGGGCAATGCAGCCCTTTGAAGCCTGGCCATTTATGCTTGTGATCTAAGAGTGTCATCTGCTGGTCACACTTGGTATTCCAGTTGGTTTGTAAAAATCGGACTCTTCCTGGGGTCAATGGAGTGGACAGGTGAGGAGAGATTGCAAACCATCAATCCAGCAACTTCCTTTCAGCTGCATTGTCCATAAGCACAGTTCCTTGAAGTGAGTGCGATTGTAACCCGATCCGCTCAGCGGAAACCTGGCGAGCGGGCGTTTAAAATTGCCCTGGGCTCTTACCTATCCAAAAGCCGCTGTGATCGCAATATCTGCAATTTTAACCTGCTCTCCTGAACGGGCAGCAAAGACAGGGTCCTTCTTTACATAGGCATGGTGCGGACCGATTACATCATTGAGACCCGACTGTAATTTTAACTCTGGCCTGAGCAGGGAATCCACCTGGAGTTAAAATCGGGGGCTGTTCTTTCAGATAAAGCAAAACTGTAAATCTGAACTGTGCTGGAAACACACAACCGATTTATCAGCATCTAAAAGGAGAAGAGGCAAGTTAATGGGCCCAAGTTTCCACATGATTTGCGCCTGATTTTTAGGAGCAACTGGTGGAGAACGGACTATCTTAGAAATCGCAATTCTCCACATTTTTTTTTCTGCAGTTCTAGTCAGGTAGAACAGTTCTACTTTGGAACAGAATTTTTTCTTCAAAAGGGGGCGTGTCCGGCCACTGACGCCTGATTTCAAAGTTTCCACAGTGAAAACGTACTCCAAACTAACTTAGAATGGAGCAAGTGAAGATTTTTGTAGAACTGAAAAAACCTGTTCTACACATTAAAAAATCAGGCGCAGGTTACAAATTAGGCGTCCAGAACGAGGTGGGGGGGGGGAAGGGGGGGGAAGGGAAGTCATTAAATTCTACAATAAATCCTTAGTTATACTTCTACAAATATTATACAAATAAATCCAACCTGAATAAACATTTATAAGCAAAGAAAAGA
The DNA here is from genome assembly GCF_044704955.1 of Pristiophorus japonicus. Taxonomy (NCBI): domain Eukaryota; kingdom Metazoa; phylum Chordata; class Chondrichthyes; family Pristiophoridae; genus Pristiophorus; species Pristiophorus japonicus. The sequence continues at coordinate 4,037,580 of NC_091998.1, read as the reverse complement.
TTAAATAAACCATGGTCCTACCTGTGTGAAAGTTCTTCAGGCAGGCCTTTAGGAAGCGGTTTGCCGTCGGGACCGAAGGCTGAATGGGCCGGGCCCGCGATTTCGGGCAGGGCCCGTCCCCAGCACCAGAGGTAGGTGGCGTTGGGTCGGGTCGGGGAGAGAGGTTCGGTGCGGGGAGGGAGAGAGAGGGAGGAGGAGGGAGGGAGAGAGGGAGGAGGAGGGAGAGAGGGAGGGGGAGGGAGGGAGGGAGGGAGGGAGGGAGAGAGGGAGGGAGGGAGGGAGGTCAGGTCGGATCCAGTCCGGGGGCGAGAGTAGAGTCGGGTCGAGTTGGGTGGGAGCGGCAGACGGGTCGAGTCGGGTCCGGTCCGGTCGGGGGGGGGGGAAGCAGGAGCGGGAGTCGGCAGGAAGCAGGAGCTGGCCGTGGGAGGAGCCTTATTCACACGGCCCCAGTGAGGCCATTGGGCCAGGGCTAGGGGCTGCGTGCTTCGGGCCCCTCCCACACAGTTTCGGGCGCCTGGAGCTACTGCACTTGCGTGCCCACTGTAGCGCGCATGTGCAGAGCTCCCGGCACTGTTTTCAGCGCAGGGACCTGGCTCCGCCCCCTCCAGCTCCTGCTGCACTGCGCCGAGGGCCAGAGGACCTGCAGGGAGGTGGAGAATCTAGAGGGTTTTTTTAGGCACACTTTGTGGCGTGAAAAACGGACGCCCAGCTCGGAGGGGCGCCCGTTTTTTATCGTGTGGAAACTTGGGCCCAATGTGTTGGGATTAGCCGAGCAGAAAGGAAGACACTTGGAACGTTAGCCCATCTCTTCACTTTCAGATGTTGATGGACCTGCTATGTATTTCTGAAGAAGTTTGTTTTAATTTTGCAGAAATGGTGCAAAGTTTCTGCAACAGTTGTGTAACGATTACCTATGAATACCTTTTTGATTTTGAGCACCCATTCTGGAACAAGTGTCCCAGTGTCAGATCTCAGTGCTGTTCTCATTTGCTGATTGCAGAGTAATTAGCTCCACACGCTGAGGAAAATACTTGGGGTAACTTTGGTGTTGGGGGTGGGGGAGAAGCTTGTGGTATCGTATTGTCCACCCATTAACCCCCCCCCCCCAGAATGATCCTTTTCCATTGACTAAGCAAAAGAAATATCAAGTGGAGTGTAGAATGGGTGGGGGGTATATCGAGTGGGTGGGTATGCGATGGGTGGGATATATATTGAGCAGGGCTATAATGGGTGAGGCATATATTGAGCGGGGTGTATAACAGGTGGGTACGGTGAACGGGCGTACGATGGGTGGGACATATAACGAGCGGGGCTATAACGGGTGGGTACGGTGAACGGGCGTACGATGGGTGGGACATATAACGAGCGGAGCTATAACGGGTGGGTACGGTGAAAGGGCGTATAATGGTGGGATATTTATCGAGCGGGGGGTATAACAGGCAGCCGATCACATACCACTGGGTTTCCACCTCTGCTGAACATTTGTAACTCAGTGTTGGGAAGTCTTGTTTTGGAGCCCCATTTTGCTCAAACTTAACAATACATCATCTTATTCAGCCTCTTGGAAATAGATTTTCAACTTCCCTACGTTACAACAGTGACCACACTTCAAAAGTAGTTCATTGGCTGTAAAATGCTTTGGGGCATGTTGAGGTCGTCAAGCTCCCTCCGTACGCCCAATGTCTGTAACCTCCTCCTGCCCTGCAACCCCCACCTCAGCCTTTTGTAAATCGCTTCCCCCTTTAACCCCACTATTGGCGGCTGTGCCTTCAGCTGCGTAGGCCCCACACTCTTGAATTTCAAGCCCCAACCCCTCTGCCTCTCCACCTCCGTTAAGACTCCCCCTCCCCTCCCTTTAAAACCCATATCTTTGACCAAGCCCCACCTAATCTCTCTTGTCTCGGTGTCTGTTCCTCTGTGAAGTGCTTTGGGATATTTTTCCATATGAAGCGTGCCAATAAATGCAAGTTGTTGACCTTCTCCATCAATACTGTTCAAATATTTTTTGTGCACATTGAGACTTTAATATTTTTTTCTGCTGTTAGTAAATAATGTAATTCCCAGCACTTCCAGGGAGGAGCTTTTCAGAAGCTTTAGTCACTGTTAATACAATAGTTGGATCCTACTTTTCTCTCCTTGCGAAATAAGAACTTGTTACCAGTGAAGGTGCTTTTCACCCTCACAACAAAATCTAACAAATTCAGTTATAACCGTGAAGTCTGTTGGAATGTTTTTCATGGGGATTCAATTCTGGTATTTCTGAGAATCTGTGCCAAAAGTTTCACGATCAAAAATAAAATCTGGCAGAACATGGAATTGTACCATTTAAAACTAATAATTCTAAACCTTTGGGAACGTTGTGTTGTAGCCATTTCACTTCTCTGAACCTCAGTTACAACACAGCTCAAGGTCTGCCACTGTTCAACCGTGAAAAATAGCTGGATCGGAGAACACAACAAATCCCAAACCTTCGGTCAAAATATCTCAAACTAATTGCATTGTACATAAATTTCAATGATGGCGCTGATATTATAGTCGAACACATCAATGCTGGTGGTCCAGTAATTCGCCATGACTCTCAGCCAGAATCTTCAGATGTCAAGTCCCAGAATTATCCTTCTGCTTGCCTTCAGTTTGGAGAGCCTTTGTTAACTTTTCTCCAGGCTGAAAGTGTGCGACTTATACTGAAAAATGACCGGGTGAATAGTAAAGGCCATCCCATTCCCCATCAATGGGGAAAATGAAGGCAGTACGAGTAAAATATTCAGGGAGAGAAATTCATGTCATTTGTGCCTCCTGTTATCGCCCGTGGAGGGCACTAATGTGGTGCAAACAACTTCTCGCCCGGGCTCGGGGCTACTACTGACTCCCGCAAAATTGGGTGGGAGTTAGCCGAAGCGCTAACCAGTAGCGCCTTGCTCCTGCTGATAGCCCCGGGCCCCTGTGCACCGATAACGACATCATCACCGTGCGCAGTGACCCATTTTCGCTCCGGAGTGAAAATTCAGTAGCGCCTCACGAGGCTGCCACAGGCGATGTCCACATCAGCGTCACGAGTCGCGAACCGGGCTTCAGTCCGCTCGCGGGGTGAAAATTAAAGCGGAGGTGCGGCGCACACTTTCTAAAAGAAATGGCCGAGTTACCGATCGCGGCCTTGCCTTTTCCAATTGGCAGGGTCGGAGCGCAATGTTGCAGCCCGGCAATCCGCTTCTGTGCCGGGCTGCTGCCACGGCACCCCGTTCCCCGGCGGTGAAGTGCTGACCCCTTCTCCCCATTGCCGAGTTCGCAGCGTGCCCTCCACTTTAACGGAAGGCGAGGGCCCTGTGCTCCCGCCAGCGGTAGCACTGGAAAATTCCTGCGGTTAGCACAACATCGCGCTCCACTTCCTCTCGTGGGTTCTGTCTCTTTAAGAAGCCTTTGTGACCGGTCCTGTCTCATTTCAGAACATTAGAACATGAGATATGAGCAGGAGTAGGCCATGTGGCCTCTCCAGCCTGCTCCACCATTCAATAAGATCATGGCTGATCTGATCCTGGCCTCAACTCCACTTCCCTCCCACTCCCCATAACCCTTGTTCCCCTTATCATTCAAAATATATTTATATTCAAAGGCCCAGCCTCCACAGCTCTCAGGGTCAGAGAATTCTAAAGATTCACGACCCTCTGAGAAGAAATACTTCCTCATTTTGGTTTTAAATAGGCGACCCCTTATTCTGAAACTATGCCCCCTAGTTCTAGATTCCCCCACGAGGGGAAACTTCCTCTCTGCATCTACCCTGACAAGTCTCCTCAGAATCTTACTTAGCTGCCATGGTAGGACTTCTGCGCTGGTGCAGGAAGTCCCATCTCACAGCTGGGACCACGGGGGGTACCAAATCTCACCCCCTCGGCTTTCAAAATATATAAATCCTCACAACCACTTTTCTCCCTACAAGATGGGTTATTCAAATCTGAATGGATTTAAATCTTTTTTTTGTTACTCTTGTAGCTATACAAACAAAATGACCTGAACATATACAAAACCTCAAGATATAAATACCACATGTAAGTGTTTAAAAACCTCTCAAAATCTGGGAAATTGAACATGTCCCGTGGAAACTCTTCCACATGAATCATCCAACTCGAGCATTGTCCCCGACGCGGCTTAAATGGATTGACATGTGGTGAGCCTGTGGCTCTCGGAGCAGAGCTAGCTGTTCACATACATTCTCGCCATCGTATGTTACCCAGCGGCAGGAAGTTCCCACCGACCAGGGTTAATGATCGTTTATTATGATCATTGTCCATTGATCACAAAGAGTTGATGCGGGAAACTCATTGGCTTGTCCATCACATACTCCAGTGCAAGAATGTGGGGGCAAATGTCAGTAAGTTTGAACAACCATTGTTCAGCAGAACTTTTATACCTTGGGATTATTTGTTTTGTGTCCCTCAGTGGAATGTCTGGAAGTTAATAAAAATGCGCCTGGATTTGCAAAAGAGGTCAACATTTCAATTGACTAAATTAATATCTGTACTTTTGACAAATGTTTGCATATTAACTTCATACGATGCTGAAATGCTGGTAGAAATGAACTGCTTCCATTAGCAGCTCATGAGTATTGGGTGATAACCCGATCAGCATTGATGTAAAACACCAAGGAATAGATTCTGATCTATTCCAAAAGGGCATTCCTGTAAACTCATACTGAATCCACAATAAATACAGTGCATCCTTATGTGCCAAGTCTTAAACACACTGGTACAAGATGTTATTTAGTTTAATATTGGCTGCAGTGGATCAAACTTGAACACATTGGAAACAAAAGCAGCGATATGACACAAACCTCACTCAGTAGGGAGGGGAGTAAATGTACACGGAGACCAAATCCAAGAATTTAAACAGAAATTTGGAATCACACCTGACCCTTCATGGTTTTAACCCTTGATGTGCGTCCAGTACTCAAATGATTAGCAATTACTCAAAGTATAGAATGTGCAACATCTTGACGGTCAAAATAAATGACTTATGAAAGGGAAGCTGGAGAGAATTATGTAACTGCCCGCATTCGTTGGATAAAGACTATTTTGTCCCTACCTAGATATATAGTGAAAAACTGCAGACTCTATACACTAAGACTGGGACTTGTCTAGGCCTGAGGGCTGCCTTGATGATCCACATCAGTTTGGGTGAGGTGCTGTTTATTTTTGGCAGCTGTACTATAAGCACGTGTGAGCATGCTCCCAGGTCTGTGGAGCTGTTGCATTGTGAGTGGCTTAGCCAGTCACGTGATGTTCACAAGACTCAATAAAACCCCAGTTAATTGAGTCCAGGTTCTCCACGATGAGGCGGGCTGTTGTGAGCCTGGTGGATGAACTGGCAGGGCTCAGTTTCATTGTTAAACCTTTGCTAATAAACCAACTGGTTCTTTACAGCAAATGTGTAGCCATGAATTCTTAAGCAAAGAACCCATGAAGCAAATACATTACATAAGCAATTTGGAATCAAGAAAGAAAGCTGAGAAACTGTACATCTCAAACTCATGGAGTAGGAACTGGACCAAACAGGCCAATGTTGGGGACCAAAGTCCTGTGCCCAAAGTGCACATGACTGACATCTGACCCAATATTGGGCCAGGCCACTTCTCAGGTGTTCCTGGTGGCCACCTAAAACAGGTGTTAGACCCCTTCCATATGTAAATGAGGAGTCCAATGCCAGGATTCTGGGAAATTGGATAGCGATGAGCCGAGCGGGGGGTGCAGAGATTCTGTTTGGGAAAAATGATCAGCCTCACTCCTCACTCCAGACTAAATTGTGCAGTTTTACTGATGGCATTTACCTCAACTTTTGTACAGTCACAGCTCTGCTGTTTGTATTTAAAATCCTGCAGCATTCACAAAAATAACTTTTAAAATTCTGAACATTACAAAATGAAATGAATTACTAACACCCATAGAGTATTGATGTCTTTCTGAGAGTAACCTAGAATGTATTTCTTTACCTTATTAAACCTCGATGGAGAAATGTTAAGCTGACGTATTTTGCACATGTTTTTACGTGGATGATAATATTCCAACCAATGTGTGGACCATTGTCTGGAGGTTTCTCATTATGGACACATGCTGTTGATCAACAGGTTGACTGTCTTGTAGTAGTAATCAGAAGTTTATAACCCTGCCCCAGACAATTATTTGAGACTAAACATTAGTAATAAAATGTTAGCCCCTCACAGCTCCAACTCTGTAGTGCTCCTTAAAATATTTATACATGCAATGAGTACGTCGCTGTTCTATTTTAAGAAGCAGGACTTGCAATAGTGTGTTTGAAGTAGCATTTTAATCTTGATCAATGATGAGCAACAGTCGTCTGGAGTTTAAAATTCAACCTTTGCAGCGACCATGAAATGTGTGTTTATAATTTTAACTAGTTTTCAGAAAGCATGGCTGTATATTGGAGAGTGAATGAGTATGCACCTGTGTTGTGATATGTAACGATTTACAAAACTTGCTTATGAAATGGATACTATTCATATATGAACATTTTGAACAAGAAACACGAGCTGAGGTACCCCGCTTGTTCAGCTGGTTAGGTCGATCAGTGGTTTAGCTGTACAGACCTCGAGGTTCCTGGGTTTGATCCCCAGTCTGTGCCGTTAGCTGACTCGATTTGGTGCTCCCAGCTTAGGGAGTGGGAAACCAGCCCAGGTTCCTGCTCCCAATCGCTGTCCCTCTAGCCCTGCTGGAAAGTGCCTCGTGTAAACATTGAGCAACGACAGGATTGAGCTTGTCTGTGGTGCCCCTGTGTTGAATAGCTGTGCCAACATTCACTGTCTGGGCACACACAAAGACAGTGGCCACTTGGACACAGCAGCAGATGATGGCCAGCATCCATTGCACTGTACCCACGATGAATCATTGCCTCCTGGAAAGAGCGAGGGGAAGAGCAAAACGCAGTGGGAGTGGGAACAAAATCAAGTTGTAATTCTTTGGTCAACACTTCCTAGAAAGCTAATTGGTTGTCATTCTCACTGAAATAATACTGAAGATATTTCCAAAAGGGCAACTCTGGAAGCAGTGACTGGATACAATTCCAAAAGTAACCCATAGTGATGCTGGCGAAATATGGCATTGATGGAGACACCAAAACTCCGACAAGATTCACTGGTTGACGTCACTTCAGCAACATGGTCAAATGTGCCTGTTATTATTACTGTTTTTAGAAATCGCAAGTCACATCAAAATGCAATTCACAGTGGCAACAACAAGCAGCCATAAATAAGGAGAGAAAGAAGTTGTATTTATATTTATTGCTCCTTACATGCCTTCAGGACATCCCACAGTGCTTCACAGCCAATAGTTTACTGTTTGAAGTTCAGTCATGGGGCACAACCGTTTTACAAACTATAAACAGGGAGGACCAAAGTCGTCGTCACGTTGCTGTGACCTGAACTGATTTTATTCCTTTGAGTCTACCCGAGGTCCAAACCAGTGATGTCGTAATTGGTGAACCAGAGGTGGCACTCCAGCTGAGTGGTGTCCCTTCCTATCAGTGGAGCCAGGGTTCTCTGTCGGGAAATCTGCTGTTTCATGACAATTCCTGATGGGACTGGTTAATCTTCGAAGAGTTTGACCTTCAGTCCTCTAAGAAACTAGTGATCATACACTCAAAATTTAACCTTGGCTAGAAGAAATGCCACATAGTATAGTTTGTAAATATGGTCAGAAACTGTCTAAACCAGTCACTGAAGTGGTGCGTTATCAGTTGGTTGAAATGGGAACTAAGAATGTATTTACAGCATAAATATATGACTAAGGTGGTCGTGTCCCTTTCCCTTCATCTTCCTACCCTCTTCCCTATCTTTGTCTCTCCTCATTCCCACCCTTCCTTTCAACAGAAATGACATTGTTTCTTTGTAATAGTTTCCAGTTGCTTTGTACATGGTTTTGCTTTCCTGTTTTCTGTAGGGCGAGATAGGAAGACCTGGTATACCAGGAAAACCAGGAGCAAAGGTACTCCACACCCACAGATCTCCCCCACCCCACACCCACAGACCCCTCCCCATACGTTGTTTGCTCCACCCACACCTTGATGTCCCAGTGAAGTGATAAAACTCCAAAACATTTCAAAGTTAAGCACTTTCGTTTTTGTTAATCCAGTATAAGGTAATTTGCTGCAGTTGCAATCAGGCCACTACCTTATTGCTTCAATCCTTTTCTAAAAGTTAATAAGTGGATATTAAAGAATTGTACAGAATTTAACACCTTCCTTCGCGGTATTGGAAGGAGTTTGCCCGTTTCTTGCCGTACAACCCGAGGTAATCGATGCCAGAATGGTTTCAGTTACAGGCAGAGTTCTGCGCCTGTCTTTCCAGGAAGTTTGGAATGTGTGACCATTACTGAAAATCATTCTTGCGGTGTCCCATTACAATTATCTTCTTTAAATATTTGCACTTCTTTTCAAACACAATGATCTGACTTATGCAGGTAGATAATGAAATATGTTTAAAAATAAAATTGGTCTACAAGGTTGATTCTCGATGCTAAACAAGACACTTCATTTTGTGGAGAGTGACAGGGCTGCACAGCACAAGCTGATGTCTCCTTCTCCCGCTCCTATTCCATTCCGAGCTCTGACCATTGCTCGAGCATTGCTGTTACAGGCTCCACCTCTCCGGCTTTCTTCCCATCCTCCAAATCCCGGCCAGCTGCTCGACATCCTTTAACTGTATCCTATGCAATATCCCCAAACTCTCAGAATCCAGGGATGCCTATTGTTCGTTGAACCACATCCCCAGAGGTTTGGGGTCAAATCAGCATTACTGATTGACTCTGAGGCCCAATCCGTACTGTCCAATTTAATATCTCTTTCTATGCTATGTACATTTTACAACAAATTTATGGAATTGCCACTTAAGCTCAATCTCTGAATAAATATTAACTGGTGTGTTGCAAAATTATTTACTAATGTTTCTATAATTCAGCTTCATCTCTTATGTTCTTCCATATACCTGTGCTGATCTCTAACTTCATGCTGTTTCCTGTCTTCAATCACTAGGGAACACTCACTTCCACTGTTCCTGGGTTAAAGGTTAGTCACAGTGTGACACGTCATTACACCAAATCATGGTTTCTCTTGAGTTGCTTCTCACTTTGCCTCTATTCTTTTCTTACCTATTTTCTCCTCGTACTTTCTATCGGGACACAGGGAGAGCCAGGGCAGACTGGACCAACTGGACGAAAGGTAGAACTCCATTTCATTTCATGTGTTCATTGAATTCCTTGTGATGGCCTTTTCAGACTGAGCTACTCTTTGTGGACACGGCTCGTAGCTTAACAATGCAGCAGCATCAGGGTGACTTGTATTGTGTCACCGTTGACCAGTTTTAACCAGCATTTGCTGAACCTTTCTTTTATTATTTATTCGTTTACTGTCCCCAATTCGGCTCCCCCCCCCCTCACCCCCCCCCCCCCCTCACCCCCCCCCCCCCCCCGCAACCCCCCACTTTCCAAATCACTTACTTGGGCACAGTCAGCCTTCAGCAGTTTGGGACACATCTCCTTTTGGGAATGGTGCATGCAAGCCTTTGTTCAACCTGGAGTAGATTCTCATTGTAGCCGAGAGCACAAAATTTGGCACTGGAGCTGAAAGTGTTAGCCTAAACTAAGATCCGAGCCTTGTGCTGCAGAGGTGTAACACTGAGAACTTGAAACACAATCAAAGCACTCTACCAGTCTTTTATTGCAGCGGTATTTGAACAGCTGATGATATTTGAATTCCAAAGTTTCTCCTGTTTAGCATTCATAATTTAATATGTTTTACAGACAGCACTGCTCTACGTAATGACCTGTAAGAGTTTTTTTTTGCAGAATCCCTGATAAATCATGAAAAATTAAAAACAGATGGGTATAATTAGATGATCCAATAACTGTCAGAGCTGATAGCTTCATCATACGTCAGTAGTGTGAGTTCTTGGAACTGTAGAAGGAGATAGACCCAATTGTCCCATCCCATACATAACCGCGAGGCTTCATCACAAATTGCAAAATGTGCTTTAATGCTTGTTGTCCGTTATTCACGTCCCGTCTCTCTCTCTCTCTCTCTCTCTCTCTCTCTCTCTCTCTCTCTCTCTCTCTCTCTCTCTCTATGACTGAGTCCTGTGTGATGATCTCCTACCTTCACGTTTTATAGGGTGAACCAGGAGAAACAGGACTACGTGGCCACCCAGGAAAGAGAGGTCTTAGGGTAGGACCACTAGTGTGGGTCTGACTGACACATTTCTGCATGAATTTGCAAACACTCCCCTTGGAGAAACTACTGCTAATTATAACTAGCCTTTTGTAGACAATTAACTTTGCTATAAACCAAAACTGGTGATTTTTAAATTTGCTTAGTTTATTGGGAGCATCCATGTAACAACACTGTCTCACTCGAGATATGATTAAGGTTGCACTTGGCAAGTTAGGTGTAGAGCACTTTGCGCAGTTCTGGTCTCCATATCACAAAAGGGGCAGAGAGGCCTGGAGAAAGTGCAAAAAAGATTTACAAGGATGATACCAGAACTGAGAGGTTATACCTATCAGGAAAGGCTGAACAGGCTGAGGCTCTTTTCTTTTGAAAAGAGATGACTGGGTGGTGACCTGATAGAGGTCCTTAAAGTTCTGAATGTGTTTGATAGGGAAGACATAGAGATGATTCCACTTGTGAGAGAGACAAAAAATAGGGGCCATAAGTATAAGATAGTCACTAATAAATTCAATAGGGAATTCAGGAGGAAGATGTTTACCCAGAGACTTGCTACCAGAAGGAGTAGTTGTGGCAACTAGCATAGATGCATTTAAGTGGAAGCTAGATGGAAGGATACATTGCTGGGGTGAAATGAAGTAAGGTGTGAGGAGGCTTGTGTGGAGCATAAACACCGACATGGCCCAGTTCAGCTGAATGGCCTATTTCTGTGCTATAAATAGAGGGCCTGAAATCCCAGCCTCCCCGGGTCCGTACGGAGTGTGTCCAGACCCGGGGAGGCCCCGCGATGCACAGGCACCGAAAACCGGCTTTTCCGATCCGTCAAGTTCTGGCTTGACCGGTCCAATGCATCTCGGCAGCAAGGATATTCGCATGGGCGAGTCTTCACTATTCGCCCATCTCTTGCCCAGCGAATGTCCTTTAAAACTCTTGGCGCCTGGTAAAACCAAGCTCATAGCTTACTGTTACCAGCGAAAGAGTTTTAAAACATATAAAAATAAAATTTTAAAACACATCTTTATGTTAATACCCCTGCCCACTAAGGTAAGTTTATTTTAAACCCTAATTATAAAACTTTTTTAAAAATTGGAAAAATATTTTTTTTTCTAACATTTATTAACTTTAAATTAATTTTAATTATGTGAGGTGTGTTTTTTATTTTTTATGTTGTGTTTAGTGTGATTATTTTTTTTTCTCAATAATAGCAATAAGAACTCATAGATACGGAGTTCCCATTGCTATTAATGAGAATACAGTACCTGATCGGTTGAGCAGTCACACGTGACTGTACCTTCTGCGTGGGGACCTGGAAGACGGGAGCGCGCTCTGCAACGTGGGAAGAGAAGGCTCCCACCGCAATCGCAGGCGTCTCTGGGACCACCAGGTAAATTCGTTAAAAATTCTTGGGTCAGAGGCGTTCGTCCGAAAGAAACCTCAGACCGGAATTTCAGGCCGACTATAATACTAAAATCCCCATCTAAATTCCCCTATGGAGGAACTTTGCTTCATAAGTTTTAGCATGTGTTTAATTCAAATTTCCACTTTAAATATAGATTGATTATATTCTAGAGTCAGTTGAATCTGCAGCAGAGAAGCTGCTGTGTGTGATTGTTTGCAGGTTGAATTCTGGCCATGGGCTTTGCATTTTGGAAGCTTTGTGATGCATGAATAGTTTGTGAAATGACAGCTGGAATATCATACGTCGCAGCTGAAGTTGTTGCACAGCATGTGTTTTTAAGTGCATGTAACTATGATTTATTACATTTGTATAACAGTAACAACTGATGGTATTTGGTACATGTCCTAGACTCATTCCCTGACCAGGTTCGTTTAAAAACAAAATAATTTTGCTCTCCGTGTAACGTGTGGAGTCTCTCACTGTGTAAAATGGGAAAATCCGATTGGAAGTGACATTATTTGTGTGCTATCATGTTTGGCCCTGTTGCTGGCCCTGTGTTTCTTGCCGATCGCTTGGCATGGGCAGAGTCCGCATCTGAACTTATCAAATTTTCACTCTGCTTACGTTCGTTGGCTCACATGCAGCAGTCAACGGAGGCAAGCTTGGCTCTGCATGTATGGATCATCGGCAATGGATCTGATCTAACCTGGGGTCTTGTGAAGGATTGCAACAAATTGCACAGAGTATTGCTCCCTATACTGGGATTATATCGGGCCACAACAATGGCAAAATCCTGCGGGTGCTGGGAATCTGAAATAAAACAGAAAATAATGGAAATACTCAGCGGGTCAGGCAGCATCTGTGGAAAGAGAAACAGAGTTAATGTTTCAGGCCGATGACCCTTCATCAGAACTGGGAAAAATACCACTTTTAGCGCAGTAGTGAAAAATTAGTTCGTCTTTCCAACGTGAAATGTTTAAAACGCAACAAGAAAGAATTTTTTTAAAGTCTAACCAATGAAAATCAGCAGTTAAATATTTACATTTTAATTCTGACTTTTGGAAGGTATTTGATACTGCTCCCATGAGTGCTTTTTAAGGAAGTTAAGACTTAACGGCAAACTTGCTAACTAGATGGAAGAGTTGTGCAGGCACTTAAATTTCCTGTTGCTCCCCCTGAAGAGGTTACAACATAAAGTATTAATAATAATGGAAAGTGTCACGATTCCAAGCCGTGCAACCATGTAATAGAAGGGAGTCAAACAGCATTAAAAAAGATCTAGACCGATTGAGCAGATGGGGTAAGGAAGTGCTGAGGGAATTGAAGTTGATTTTAAGGGAGATAAATGTAAGTTATGCATATTTGAACAGCAAACCAGAAGGTTCTGAGGATGGGGTTTTAATTGCCAATTACTGGGGGTAATTATTCATCAACCACTGAGAGTTACCAAGAAGTCTAATCAAGTATTGGGATGAATCCCAACAGCTAACCTGCAGACATTGTGCGGTTTGCTAAAGGATATTAATACTTTGGAGAGGGTTCAGGGAAGAGTGATGAGAACGATTCTGAGATTGGGGTTCCACGTTACGAGGTGAGATTCCCAACTGAATTTGTTTAGATTGGAGGAAAGTAGATTGAAGAGAATCTTGATCATAGTGCTTGAAGCAGATGATAATGATATTGGAGTTCAGAAGGATGAGGGGTGATCTTATAGGAACATTTAAAATAATGAAAGGGATAGACAAGATAGAGGCAGAGAGGTTGTTTCCACTGGTCGGGGAGTCTAGAACTAGGGGGCACAGCCTCAAAATACGGGAGAGCCAATTTAAAACCGAGTTGATAAGGAATTTCTTCTCCCAGAGGGTTGTGAATCTGTGGAATTCTCTGCCCAGGGAAGCAGTTGTGGCTAGCTCATTGAATGTATTCAAATCACAGATAGATAGATTTTTAACCAATAAGGGAATTAAGGGTTATGGGGAGAGGGCGGGTAAGTGGAGCTGAGTCCATGGCCAGATCAGCCATGATCTTGTTGAATGGCGGAGCAGGCTCGAGGGGCTAGATGGCCTACTCCTGTTCCTAATTCTTATGTTATGTTATGTTCTTATATGTTATCCTTGTGGTCGCATGTGGTCAAGAGCTTTAGCCATTTGGATTCCGCAGAGTTTCTTTAGAAATGTCATTTTGCAGTTATGTGATGTCATTGTGAGTGCCCAATCGCTTTGAATGAATCCTTTTTGATGGCAAATAATCAACTGCAAACTGGTGAGACATGGAGGGAGAGTAAAGGTACTGACTGGTGTCACAACTCACCCATTGGCAGGGCTTTGAAATTTTAAGGAAGAGAAGTCTCAGTATAATGAGTGGAAATATTTCAGGTTGTTCTTGCTGCATTTCCAGTGGACTATCTAGTTTTTGAAAGTGGATATTCTCCTCATTACATGTTTTTGCAGATCGCTCAAGATAATATTATTCATTCAGGATAAGTCTGTAATTTTCTTATGTGAATTGCAAAGTTGCGAGACAGAAAAGTATAAAATTGCTCAATTGCTGACATGGCTGTGTTTTAAATCGTGCAGGGCGAAAGTGGCATCCCAGGGAAAGACGGCTTTGCAGGTCAGAAAGTAAGTCTGCTCTCCTGACATTCCCTCTTGTGTTGAACGCCTCCTGTAGATAAACAGCCTTGGCTCAGGGCATCGAGTCCGCTTGACGTTTGAAAATATTTAAACATTGATATAAACTGTACATTTAAAGTGACCATATGGTCTTGTGAAATAGGGAGACCGAGGAGACCCCGGATCAGCTGCTGGTGGAATAAAAGGTGACCCAGGTCGGCCGGGATTCCCGGGACCTGCCGGCCCTCCCGGACTAAAGGTTGGTTTCTCTTTATTTAATCACTAGTCCATATCATTCTGGTCATTGTTGGTATTGACATTTGGCAGCTTAAAGCTGCTGAATCGGACACGGCACCACTTCTGTCAAATTGACACAGAAATAACTTGCATTTATATAGCGCCTTTCACAACCTCAGGATGTCCCAAAATGCTTTACAGCCAATGATGTACTTTTTGGAGTATAGTCACTGTTGTAATGTGGGAAACGTGGCAACCAATTTGCACACAGCAAGCTCCCACAAACAGCAGTGTGATAATCACCAGGTAATGGCCCCGAAATTGGTGGCTGCCGCCCACTGCCGCTGACTTGCCGCGTTTTGCTGCCGGTCTCTCCTCTGTGCCACTTTCCACTTGGGCTGTAGCCAGCGGGAGGGGAGTGCCGCCAGGAACCGCCCGCTGACAGCCTCTGGCAGCCAAGTAGCGTAAGTGTCCTCCCGCCCACCGAGCTGACATATTGGTGCGGGCAGGAGTCGGCGGCAGCTTGGGGAAGGACTGCTGCATGGAGGCAGGTATAACCCCGACGGTAAGTACGAAGCCAGCCTCTTACCTGTATGGGCTCCCCTGAAGATCTTCCGTGTTTTATTTTTGGTGATGATTTTCATTTTCAGGTCTTCCACCCTCCCTGGGCCCCGACTCCATCATGGGCGGCAATTGCATTTGTCGCCGAGAATGAGAGCTGCCGCCCAGATTGATAGCGTTAGCCATTATTTGGCCGCCGGGCGGTACTGCCACCTCTTTGAGGGTTCTTCCTGGCAAAGTACCGCCCGGTCTCTCGGCCATTGGTGGCACTTGGGCGGGCCTTGGCCTTCACCAATTTCAATCCCAATCTGTTTTTGTTACTTTGGTTGAGGGATAAATATTGGCCCCAGGACACTGGGGAGAACTCCCCTGCTCTTCTTCAAAATAGTGCCATGGGATCTTTTATATCCACCTGAGAGAGCAGACGGCTTCGGTTTAACATCTCATCTGAATGACGGCACCTCCGACAGTGCGGCACCCCTCAGCACTGCACTGTGAGTGTCAGCCTAGATTTTTGTGCTCAAGTCTCTGGAGTGGGACATGAACCCACGACCTTCTGACTCAGAGGCGAGAGAGTGCTGCCCACTGCCTGTCCCTGGTCTGAGGGAGGGTGTCATTTGCTGAGAGCATGTAGTAGGAAATTGAGGGACTGCTCCCTTTATTTTTCTGTCCATTCATAAAATTAACCCCCTAATGCCTCATTTAAATGCTGCTGGTCTATTCCACCCAGAACAAGCGGGGCTGCCCAATGGTGAGGATCCTGTATTGGCTTCCAGGGCACTGCAGGGAGGGGTTTCAGGAGGATCTCCAGGAGGGAGGGGGAGGGTTTCAGGAGGGAGGGGGAGGGTTTCAGGAGGGAGGAGGAGGGTTTCAGGAGGGAGGGGCAGGGTTTCAGGAGGGAGGGGCAGGGTTTCAGGAGGGAGGGGCAGGGTTTCAGGAGGGAGGGGCAGGGTTTCAGGAGGGAGGGGGAGGGTTTCAGGAGGTTCAGGAGGGAGGGGGAGGGTTTCAAGGAGGGAGGGGGGATTCAAGGAGGGAGGGGGAGGGTTTCAAGGAGGGAGGGGGAGGGTTTCAGGAGGGAGGGGGAGGGTTTCAAGGAGGGAGGGGGAGGGTTTCAGGAGGGAGGGGGAGGGTTTCAGGAGGGAGGGGGAGGGTTTCAGGAGGGAGGGGGAGGGTTTCAGGAGGGAGGGGGAGGGTTTCAGGAGGGAGGGGGAGGGTTTCAGGAGGGAGGGGGAGGGTTTCAGGAGGGAGGGGGAGGGTTTCAGGAGGGAGGGGGAGGGTTTCAGGAGGGAGGGGGAGGGTTTCAGGAGGGAGGGGGAGGGTTTCAGGAGGGAGGGGGAGGGTTTCAGGAGGGAGGGGGAGGGTTTCAGGAGGGAGGGGGAGGGTTTCAGGAGGGAGGGGGAGGGTTTCAGGAGGGAGGGGGAGGGTTTCAGGAGGGAGGGGGAGGGTTTCAGGAGGGAGGGGGAGGGTTTCAGGAGGGAGGGGGAGGGTTTCAGGAGGGAGGGGGAGGGTTTCAGGAGGGAGGGGGAGGGTTTCAGGAGGGAGGGGGAGGGTTTCAGGAGGGAGGGGGAGGGTTTCAGGAGGGAGGGGGAGGGTTTCAAGGAGGGAGGGGGCATTCAGGAGGGAGGGGTGATTCAAGAGGGAGGGGGGTTTCAGGAGGGAGGGGGGGTTTCAGGAGGGGGGGGGGTTTCAGGAGGGAGGGGGGGTTTCAGGAGGGTCTCGGTGAGAGGGTTTCGGGAAGGTCTCGGTGAGAGGGTTTCGGGAAGGTCTCTGGGAGGGGAGGGGTTTCGGGAGGGTCTCGAGGAGAGGGTTTTGGGACTGTCTCCGGGAGGGGGGTGGATTTCGGGAGGGTCTCGGGGAGAGAGTTTCGCGAGGGTCTCTGGGAGGGAGGGGTTTTGGGAGGGTCTCCAGGAGAGGAGGGGGAGTCCCGGAGAGGAGGGGGAGTCCGGGACAGGGGTGGATGAAGCTTTCCGAGTGGAGTACCGGAGGAACAGTCCTGCTTATCCCGGCCTCACAGAGGGATTTATTTGACTTGCCCACAGGGCCTCCTTGGCCTTCCCATCAGCCGAGCTGATTTGATTTAGCCGCTCGGGTTTCAGTACCTATTAATGTATCTGTAATATATTCTTAAACAATATTGGGGGTTGGTTGTTAAGGAGAATAATTATTGTGTTAATGCTAAAATTTGCATAATAACATTAAAAGCCAGTGCCTCTGTTCCACTGTCCAAGAAATGTGTGTTTTGCAATGTCTTGCAGGGCGGAGCTGGGGCACGAGGGCTGCAGGTGAGTGGAGCTCTGGTTGATGATTCCATCTTTTGTGACGTTCCTTTGTCTAAGTAAGCAGTTTCCCAGAGGTGATGCCAAGTGCTGTGGTGTTGTACATGCTGATCACTGCTGTGATATAAATGATATCTTTCCTTTGTAACAAATCTTCTTGTGTGCCGCAACCCTTGTCTATGCTGGAGCTGTTCAGTCTGAGAGGTTCAGGGAAAACATTTCACTCTCTCTCTCTCTCTCTCTCTCTCTCTCTCTCTCTCTCTCTCTCTCTCTCTCTCTTTCTCTTTTTCTCTCTCTCTCTCCCTTCCCTCCCTCTTCCCCGCATGCGCGCATTCTTTTTCTCTCTCTCCCCTCCCTCCCTCTTCCCTGCTCTTTTTCTCTCTCTCCCTCTCCCTCCCTCTTCTCCGCTCTCTCTCTCTCTCTCTCTCTCTCTCTCTCTCTCTCCCCCGCTCCCCCTCGCTCCTTCTCCCCGCTCCCCCTCACTCCTTCCCCCACCCCCCCCACATCCCTCTCTCCCTGCCCCTCCCCCTCTCTCTCTTCCTCCTCCCACACCTCCCTTCCCCTCACTCCCTTCTCACTCCTTCCTTCCTCCCTCCCTCTTGTCTGGGAGCAGATAAGCAGGTTAACAAAGAGATTGGGACTCTCCTGATACAGCTGTACAATGATCAGGCCGGGTAGCGGAAGGAGCAGCATGGCTGCGACCACTCCAGGGAGCAGCACGTGCTGGAGCAGGAGAGCGGTGGCTGTGAAGAGGGCGACTGGATTGGACATCACCAAAGTCCAGGTCGCTGATTGGAGCGTGGGCAGGTACAGCAGGAGCGGCGAGGTCGGGGCGAAGGAGCGGCGAGGTCGGGGCGAAGGAGCGGCGTGAGTTCGGGGCCCAGAAGAGGCGAGGGCCCAGGGGCAGCATGGGCCAGCCCACACTACGATTGTGTGCGCACTTGGTCCGTGCAGCAGAGCTGGTCTCCAGTCGTCTTGGATAACCCTTGCCACTGGACCAAGACCTCGCTCTGTCAAGCCCGTGTGGTGGCTGGTGTGCAACGGCCACCCCACGTTAAAAAATCCACCCACAGGCATCTTCCACCCTTCAACATGTAGTTCGGGATCTGGAATATTAGGTCCTTCATTGAAACACCTGTGAACTTTGTGGCGTGGAAGCAAGTCATCCTCGATCCGAGCGACCGCCTATGATGATGATGATGACAATAACCCTCAGGACGAGAGTTGTGCATCTTGTCCAGTAAACCTATACTCAAAGATCATCTCTTATTTGCCACACAACTCTGTGGTTTGGATATATTAAATAATACATTTCAAAACTGGTGGTCATTTGTCTCTGCAGTTATAGTGTCTGATTGAATAAACCTCGAGCACTAATCCTTTGGTTTAGAATGGATAAAGTGCGCTCCAGTTGTGCGCAGTGCACGGGCGCAGGCTGTTTGTTGGCGGGCTGGCCGTGCACTGGGTTGTTTAATCTGGTGTGTCCGCTCCACAGGGCCCCGCAGGTCCCAAAGGTGACGCCGGGAAAACTGAGATCATTGACTACAACGGTAACATCAATGAAGCGCTCCAGGTACGTATCGTCTGAGCCTGCATCCCTCACTGTGCTTAGTCCAGGCTTTTCTGTCAAACATACTTACAATTCTGTGAAGAAAATAGTCTAAATGTTGTAAGTGTAGGAGATGCTATGCATCAAGGTCCAAATGACCAAATCGTCCAGCAGAGAAAGAGGCCATTCGGCCCATCATGCCTGTGCCGGCTCTGTGAGCGAGCGATCCAATCAGTCCCACTCCCTGCCCTTTTCCCATAGCTCGAAGTGTTTCCATTTGAAGTATTTATCCAATTCCCTTTTGGAAGTGACGATTGAATCTGCTCCCACCGCCCTTTCAGTCAGCGTGTTCCCGATCACACCAACTCACCGTGTAAAAAATATATGTTCACTTCTGCATAAATGGAACAATAGCAGAAGCGGCTTTTCTCTTGTAAGTCGAGCCCTGATTCTCCGACGCCCGACTCCCCAATTACACCTGGAAATGGCTGCAATGCAGAGGGAGAGCATTGGAGGTCCCTCGACTAGCCCCGACACTCTGAGTCTGGCTTTGGCGATATCTGGGTTCACCTGCTGAGCTGCGATGAGCCTCCCGATAGTCAGAATCGAGCTCAATATCTTTCCTGCCTGTCAATCGCTGCTCTTGTCAAACATCCGGCTATCTCTCTGTTAAATCCTCCTTGTCTGTTATAATCGAACAATTCACCATAGGGACGTGACATCAGCTGAAAACAGCATCCCAATATTAGATTTCTCTCCAATTGGCAGCAGAGAATAATACCAGAAACGTTGGGTTTGAGTGTTTAAAGGAACTAATAATGCGGATAGGCTATGGTTATGGCTGGATCCAACGAACACTTTATAATCGGAGAACGCAGCAGACCCACCTCCCCTTAGACTTAATTCTGCATGTTTCTGTTTGTCTATAAACTAATCTTCTTGTCCTTTCCTGTGAGGCTTCACATTGCCACGAGAAGCTGATGGTAACACGTATGGTTTATATTTAGGGCCCACCAGGGGTTCCAGGAATGCCAGGACTACCAGGACAGAAGGTAAAGTCTTCACCTAGTTCGATGACTCAAAGCAAGTGAAATCCATCTTGGGTGATAATGAATTTGTCCGCCCACACATCCCGCCCATTGACAGGATGTAAACAATAACTTGTATTTATATCGTGCCTTTAATGTCGTAAAATATCCCACGGCACGAAAAAGGAGCATTATCAAACAAAAATTTGACACCGAGCCACATATTAGGACAGATGACAGCTTATCAAAGAGGTAGGGTTTAAGGAGTATCTTAAAGGAGGAGAGAGAGGCGGAGAGGTTTAGGGAGGGAATTCCAGAGCTTAGGGCCTCGACAACTGAAGGCACGGCCACCAATGGTGGAGTGATTAAAATTGGAGATGCGCAAGAGGTCAGAATTCGAGCAGCACAGAGATCTCGGGTAGAAGGGCGGGGGGGGGGGGTTGTGGGGCTGGAGGAGGTTACAGAGATGGGGAGGGGTGTAGGGTGGGCGTTACAGAGATGGGGAGGGGTGAGGGTTACAGAGCTAGGGAAGGGTGTAGGGTGGGGGTTACAGAGATGGGGAGGGGCGAGGGTGGGGTTACAGAGATGGGGAGGGGTGTAGGGTGGGGGTGGGGGTTACAGAGATGGGGAGGGGCGAGGGTGGGGGTTACAGAGATGGGGAGGGGTGTAGGGTGGGGGTTACAGAGATGGGGAGGGGTGAGGGTGGGGTTACAGAGGTGCCGAGGGGTGAGGGTGTGAAGGGGCTTGAAAACAAGGCGCCCGATTCACGACGGCCCAAGACGGATTTCACCTCCAAAATCTTAAAAGTTCCTCCGTATCTTTCTGGATGGGGTGAAGGTATTTCTAACAGCAAATAAAACCGGCAGTTATCTGGCCCAGTGTTCGGTTAGTTGCGTGTTTAACACTCAAGTGCGTCTTTCACACTATGACATTGCTTAAATAGTATAAAATGGAAACTTGGGTAGAATTATTCTATTGTTGGCATTGCCCGAGTAGAATGTCGGTACTGATGCTTTATTATGTGTTCATAGGGTGAAATAGGCTTGCCGGGCGTATCCGGACTTGATGGAGAAAAGGTAATTAGAGTTTGTATTTCACTTAAAGAGCGAATGCAGTTGTCATGTGTCAAAGTTTTCATTATCTCAGCAGAGTTTCCCCCTTGCTCTCTTGGCCATAAAGATTTTCCTGGCTACTGTGGCTTGTTCTTCCAGGGCCCTCGTGGTAAAACGGGTGATGCCGGAATCTCTGGCCCAGAAGGACCATCGGGACCCAAAGGAGAGACAGGAATTATGGGATTCCCAGGACCTAAAGGAGACAAGGGAGATGTTGGGCTGGCAGGACCTTCAGTATGTTTAAGCCTTCAATACGTGATTTCAAACAGACACTTTGATTCATAAACCCAACCATTAATATCCACATTTTGGCCATTTATATTTTTTCATGGTTGTATCCACAAACATAGAAACATAGAAAATAGGTGCAGGAGTAGGCCATTCGGCCCTTCGAGCCTGCACCGCCATTCAATATGATCATGGCTGAACATGCAACTTCAGCACCCCATTCCTGCTTTCTCTCCACACCCCTTGATCCCTTTAGCTGTAAGGGCCATATCTAACTCCCTTTTGAATATATCTAACGAACTGACCTCAACAACTTTCTGTGGCAGAGAATTCCACAGGTTCACAATTCTCTGAGTGAAGAAGTTTCTCCTCATTTCGGTCCTAAATGGCTTACCCCTTATCCTTAGACTGTGATCTCTGGTTCTGAACTTCCTTAACATCGGGAACATTTTTCCTGCATCTAACCTGTCCAATCCCGTCAGAATTTTATATGTTTCTATGAGATACCCTCTCATTCTTCTAAATTCCAATGAATATAAGCCTAGTCGATTCAGTCTTTCTTCATATGTCAGTCCTGCCATCCTGGGAATCAGTCTGGTGAACCTTCGCTGCACTCCCTCAATAGCAAGAATGTCCTTCCTCAGATTAGGAGACCAAAACTGTACACAATATTTAAGGTGTGACCTCCCCAAGGCCCTGTACAACTGCAGTAAGACCTCCCTGCTCCTATACTCAAATCCTCTCGCTACGAAGGACAACATGCCATTTGCCGCCTTCACCGCCTGCTGTACCTGCATGCCAACTTTTAATGACTGATGAACCATGACACCCAGGTCTCGTTGCACCTCCCCTTTTCCTAATCTGTCACCATTCAGATAATATTCTGCCTCCCTGTTTTTGCCACCAAAGTGGATAACCTCACATTTATCCACATTATATTGCATTTGCCATTCATTTGCCCACTCACCTAACCTGTCCAAGTCACCCTGCAGCCTCTTAGCATCCCCACAGCTCACACTGCCACCCAGCTTAGTGTCATCTGCAAACTTGGAGATATTACACTCAATTCCTTAATCTAAATCATTAATGTATATTGTAAATAGCTGGGGGCCCAGCACTGAACCCTGCGGTACCCCACTAGTCACTGCCTGCCATTCTGAAAAGGACCCGTTTATTCCTATTCTTTGCTTCCTGTCTGCCAACCAGTTCTCTCTCCACGTCAATACATTACCCCCAATACCATGTGCTTTAATTTTGCACACCAATCTCTTGTGTGGGACCTTGTCAAAAGCCTTTTGAAATTCCAAATACACCACATCCACTGGTTCTCCCTTGTCCACTCTACTAGTTACATCCTCAAAAAATTCTAGAAGAATTGTCGAGCATGATTTCCCTTTCATAAATCCATGCTGACTTGGACCGATCCTGTCACTGCTTTCCAAATGCGCTGCTATTACGTCTTTAATAATTGATTCCAACATTTCCCCACTACCGATGTCTGGCTACCTGGTCTATAATTACGCGTTTTCTCTCTCCCTCCTTTTTTAAAAAGTGGGGTTACATTAGCTATCCTCCAATCCATAGGAACTGCTCCAGAGTCTATAGAATGTTGGAAAATGACCACCAATGCGTCCACTATTTCTAGGGCCACTTCCTTCAGTACTCTGGGATGCAGACTATCAGGCTCTGGGGATTTATCGGCCTTCAATCCCATCAATTTCCCTAACACAATTTCCTGACTAATAAGGATTTCCTTCAGTTCCTCCTTCTCGCTAGGCCCTCGGTCCCCTAGTATTTCAGGAAGGTTATTTGTGTCTTCCTCGGTGAAGACAGAACCAAAGTATTTGTTCAATTGGTCTACTATTTCTTTGTGCCCCATTATAAATTCACCTGATTCTGACTGCAAGGGACCTACATTTGTCTTCACTAATCATTTTCTCTTCACATAGCTATAGAAGCTTTTGCAGTCAGTTTTTATGTTCCCTGCAAGCTTCCGCTCATACTCTATTTTCCCCCTCCTAATTAAACCCTTTGTCCTCCTCTGCTGAATTCTAAATTTCTCCAGTCCTCAGGTTTGCTGCTTTTTCTGGCCAATTTATATGCCTCTTCCTTGGACTTAACACCATCCCTAATTTCCCTTGTTAGCCACGGTTAAGCCACCTTCCCCGTTTTATTTCTACGCCAGACAGGGATGTACAATTGTTGAAGTTCATCCATGTGATCCTTAAATGTCTGCCATTGCCTATCCACCGTCAACCCTTTAAGTATCATTCGCCAGTCTATCCTAACCAATTCACATCTCATACCATCGAAGTTACCTTTCTTTAAGTTCAGGACCCTCGTCTCTGAATTAACTGTCACTCTTCATCTTAATGAAGAATTCTACCATATTATGGTCACTCTTCCCCAAGGGGCCTCACACAACAAGATTGCTAATTAATCTCTTTCATTACACAAGACCCAGTCTAGGATGGCCTGCTCTCGAGTTGGTTCCACGACATATAGGTCTAGAAAACCATCCCTTATACACTCCAGGAAATCCTCCTCCACCATGTTGCTACCAGTTTGGTTAACCCAATCTTTATGTAGATTAAAGTCACCCATGATAACTGCTGTACCTTTATTGCACGCATCCCTAATTTCCTGTTTGATGCCATCCCCAATCTCATTACCACTGTTTGATGGTCACAACTCCCACTAGCGTTTTCTGCCCTTTGGTGTTCCGCAGCTCTTACCCACACAGATTCGACATCATCCAAGCTAATGTCCTTCCTTACTATTGCGTTAATCTCCTCTTTAATCAGTAACACTACCCCACCTACTTTTCCTTTCTGTCTATCCTTCCTGAATATTGAATACCCCTGGATGTTGAGTTTCCAGCCTTGGTCACGCTGGCACCATGTCTCCGTAATCCCAATTACATCATATCCGTTAACTGCTATCTGCGCAGTTAATTCATCCACTATATTACGAATGTTCCTCGCATTGAGAGACAGAACCTTCAGGCTTGTTTTTTTAACACGCTTTGTCCTTTTAGAATTATTTTATAATGTGGCCCTTTTTGATTTTTGCCTTTGATTTCTCTGCCCTCCATCTTTCCTTATCTCCTTTCTACCTTTTGCTTCTGCCCCCATTTTACTTCCATCTGTCTCCCTGCATAGATTCCCATCCCCCTGCCATATTAGTTTAAACCCTCCCCAACAGCATTAGCAGACACTCCCCCTAGAACATTGGTTCCGGTCCTGCCCAGGTGCAGACCGTCAGGTGTTCACATGACAATGCTGTAATCACCCATCCAGATCTTTGCCTGATCTGTTACCTGGCAACTGTATTAACTGTATTATAAACCTTGCATTAGACGGTATCAAACTGATCATGTGACTGTATCAAACTGATCATGTGATACTAGTTGTCATCATCATCATCATAGGCAATCCCTCGGAATCAAGGAAGACTTGCTTCCACTCTAAAAGTGAGTTCTCGGTGACCGAAAAGTCCAATACTGGAATTACAGTCTCTGCCACAGGTGGGGCAAACAGTGGTTGAAGGAAAGGTTGGGTGACGAGGTCTAACACCGCCTCCAGTGCACCAGCGCAGCCTTCGGTCACCTGAGGAAAGGAGTGTTTGAAGACCAGGACCTCAAATCTGGCACCAATCTTATGTCATCAAGTAACAGACACATCAAAACATATGTACCTTTGTTCAAAATTATTCTAAAATTGCTTTTGATTATTTCTGCCCCATTTGCAAACATTCCAATACGCCAATGCTTAAAGTATTTGAATTATCCGTAAATACTATGAAGTAAGTTTATTTTGCCTTGTGTGGCTTTGATGAACATTTAGGGTCTAGATGGACCCACGGGTGAAAAAGGAGAACGGGGAGAACCAGGATTGCAAGGCCCACCCGGATTGCCTGGCCCTGTCGGTCTTCCTGGCTCAACGGTAAGTATTTGCAGCCACGCTCCGTTCCTGCTGTTGTTTCACAGCATAGGGGTGAAATTGGTGTTTGTAGTGTATTTGCTGCCCTCTGTAAAGAATGAACTGGTTTATTAGCAAAGGTTTAACAATCAAACTGAACATTACCAGTTCATCCACCAGGTTCACAACTGCACGCCTCATCGTGCAGAACCTGAACTCAATTAACTGGGGTTTTATTGAGTCTTGTGAACATCACGTGACTGACTAAGCTACTCACAGTGCAACAGTTCCACAACTCTTTTTGGGAAGAAAAAAATAAACATTAAATCGTGCCCCCCCGATCTGAGGGACACTCCAAACACTTTTCACATGCTCTTTCTTTATTTTTTGTTTTTTTTTGGTGATTTTTATGTTTTTTTGGGGGGTTTTTTTGGGCAGTAAAACCACAGATATATATATACAATTGCCCCCTATAAAAGGGGAGGGGGACATTAAAAACCCGGCAACTAAAACAAATTAAACTTTAAAACATATAAAATCAAATTAAAATTTGGTTGCCGGGGGTGATGATGCACTCCAGTCCCTCCGGCGCCCACCTCTCGCGGAAGGCCGCGAGCGTACCGGTGGACACCGCGTGCTCCATCTCCAAGGACACCCTGGCCCGGATGTAAGCATGGAAGAGAGGCAGGCAGTCAGGCTGAACGACCCCCTCGACCGCCCGCTGCCTGGACCGGCTGATGGCACCCTTGGCCATGCCCAGGAGCAGTCCTACAAGGAGGCCCTCGGACCTACCTGCTCCCCTCCGCACAGGGTGCCCAAAGATCAGGAGTGTGGGACTGAAGTGCAACCAAAAATTAAGGAGCAGCCCCTTTAAGTAATGGAACAGGGGCTGCAACCTTGCGCATTCAATAAAAACGTGGAACACGGACTGTTCCAGACCGCAGAAATTGCAGGCGGCCTGGGAGCCCGTGAACCGGCTTAAAAATTTATTGCACGGGACTGCTCCGTGCACCACCCTCCAGGCCAAGTCCCCGATACATAATGGGAGGACTCCCGCGTAGAGTGCACTCCATCGGGGACCCCCGCCTCCTCCGGACGGCAAGATGGTATGCCATGGCGAGTCCGGACGGCAGACGAGGATGGCAAAGTTGAGAGTGTGCAGGAGCAGCCCGTACAGGAAACCCCTCCGCGCAAAACTGAAAGGCACGGAGGGGATTTCCCCGAGGTGGCTCAAGTTGTGTGGCGCCGGCTCCCGAAGGAGATTTCGGGGCTTGGCGCCGATGAGGAATTCCGTCCGGACGGGGGTCAGTTCGGATGGGATCTCCCCACGTGCTTGAGCCTCCTCGACTCACCTAACGGAGTCAGGGCCCAGAGCTGTTTTTAGCGACTCGATGGCATCGGCCGCGCGGCGAACGTCGGCCGAATTTAGGCGCCGTGCCAGCATGTCTGGCGCCATCCAGCCCGGTCCTCCGCCATCGAGCAGGTCCCTGACCCTGGTCACCTCGCCAGCCACAGCCCTCTCGTCCGACCGCCACCTAAAACCTCGGTCGTGGAGGTACGGATTCCCGAGCAGCGGCTCCTGCAGGACAGCCGCCACTCCAGCCGGTGGAGAGCAGCGCTTGGTGGAGACTTTGTTCCAGACCCTGATGAGTTCCTGGTAAAAGACAGGCAGCACCTGGACAGCGGTCCTGACACCCCGCAACAGTTCCACAAGCCAGTGAGCTTGCTCACAGGTGCATACATTACAGTGTTGAGTGGAAGCACAAAGTGGACGATAGCGAATTGGCCGCCCGTTTTACACCCGCCCATTTTACACCCTGCCGTTCCAACCCATTTTCTTTTCCGTTGAAGTCAATAGTACATCATATCGGCCGGTGTAAAGCAGGCTCCTGATTGGCTAGCGCCCTGTTTGTGTTACCACCCCAGCCCAATTTCCCCCCATGACCAGTTCGAATATTAGTACTAAAGGTCAGCCGGTCAGCGATCTCTTCAGACTGAGGCACAGAGTCGAACGCTAATGTTCTGTACTAATCCAAAAACATCTTTCCTGCTATGTTACTTCAGGACTACATTTTTCTCTTTTTGGTATAATTTATGCCACGCTGGCTGTTGACGGTTCTTAGACTGATATGTGAATGACCTGCTTACACCTAATGTTCCTCTGTCGTACCATTCACGTAACTTGAGGTGTAAGCTTAGAAATATCTAACGAGCAGATTAGCAGCAGGAGAGGGAATCTGTAAGTCAAATTTCAAGGGAAGTAGGTTTAAAGGCCTTAAACAGCTGAGGAATAGTCATTGATCCCAGAGGGCAGCAGTGACCTCAAATGGCCTCCATTTTTCTACTTTGGACTAAAGCACGTTTTTTTTTCAATTGTTTAGCTCCTTCGGGTCACCCAATCAGAACAGTAGAGTGCCTCTCCGATTTCCCAGCACCTCTTCAATCCTGGGAACACCTTCACTGATGGTGCTCCCAGGCTGTGGAACAGTTAAAGTCCTCCATTGTGTGTGGCCAGCAATCCCGTGCCAACACACGTCCGGCCACAGAGAAATGCTGAAACCTTCAAGTTCAGTAATGTTCGGACTTGGGTTAGTGGCAGCCCAATCGCAAGCTTCTGAGAGCTCGGATACAGGTGGCAGTCCCAGAGTCCTTCATGACTTGGGATGTAGCCGTCAATTCTTGAAAAGGCAGATAGAGTGCCCCACTGTAGTGCAGCGCTCCATCGGGCGAATTTAGTGAAGTAAAGGGGTCAGTTCCCCAGTAATGAAATTGATGGATTATCCCACAGACCAGACTCTGAATAATCCCAGCAGCTCGAACAGGCACCAGGGCCAAGTGACTCCCTTGCAGACACAAATAAAGAACGCAATTTCTGTGTTGTGTGAACTCCCCTTTCACTGAATCTGGCTCTGGAGAACTGGCTTCCCTCCTCCTGGTACATATTGATGCACTGGGACACCCTTGTGGACAATTTCCATGTAGATTGACTGGAATTTTTTATCTTTGATTTCAGGCGGATAAAGGAGAAAAGGGTGATGCGGTAAGGGGGGTTTACATTTATTTTCTATGTACAAGTTAAGCACTGAATTGCTCAAAACGGGAAGTTACTGTTTGTGACGTTAGTGTGCGAGTGCTGAACGTGGTTGCGGGCCCTTTGTCCATTTAAAATAACCGGTTAGCGCCTCCGATACAATGGCGGTGAAAAGTCGTACAACTGCATTTAGCACTCAGAAGCTAACAAGCAGCCATTTCTAGGTTTGTACATTATCGGGATGAAGTGTTCGAAATGGTTTCGGTGCTTTAATTTTCTGTAAGTCACTGGAATGTTGCTGATTCAAAATACTTAAACATTTCTGCTGTCGGGGAGCTGCAGTATATTACCTGCCCATAGCAATGGCCAGTGTATTTTTTTGGAAAGTTCAAATTATTGTCGTAAAGTCGCACAATGGAATGGGTAAAATGAAAGGAAGCTGAACGGAAGTGAACTCTCCCAGTGTGAATATTCGCATATAAACACAATGCATTCACATGAAATCCCTTGTCCGCTATTTTAGTACAAATTTTAACTCATTGTATTAAAATAGCAGGCAAAGAATTTCCTACAAATGCATCTGACATTTAAAATCCAAAAGGATTTCTTGATATTATCTTGCTGGCTTTAAAGGAACAAATTTGAAAGTCTAAGTTAACAGGTAGACACACAAGCTAGGATTTTACACTGGAATTTATAGAATGATACAGCACAGAGAGAGGCCATTCGGCCCATCGTGCCAGTTCCGGCTCTTTCAGGGAGCTTTCTGTTAGTCCCACTCCCCCTGCACTTTCACCACAGCCCTGCAAATCTTTCCCCTTCACGTATTTATCAAATTCCCTTTTGAAAGTTACTATTGAATCTGCGGGAAGTGCATTAAAGATCACAGGGAACCGTGCAGTGCAGATTCGGGTGAAACGTGTCACAAATGTACTATTTTTTCACCCTGAGGTGTATCAGACATATTATTCGAAAAAGCTGAGCAAGCCTGAAGACGTTATAGGATAACTCTAATCATTGCTGAATAATCCGCACTTTAGTAGCTTTAACTGTCTTAATGCAGTTGATGCACTGCATGCTCTGTAGGATTCGCATTCAATTATCATACGTTAAAAGTCTTTTGAAGTTGAAGTATATCTGCCGCCATTTCTTAAACCATGATGTGTGAGTGTTCAGCACGATCCACGTTGGTGTTGCATGGTTTGCAAAGTTTGCCTCGTGTCTATACTGAGGGGTGTTTCTTACTTTTGTAGCTTCGTGGCCCTCAGGGACCACCTGGACCAGATGGACCCCCGGGCCCGATGGTAAGGATCCACTCTCTTCACATTGCCAGGAAACCAGTATTAAATGGGAGTCCACCAGGAGGAGGCTGGCCACCATCATGTAGGCGAGGAAGGTCGAGGGGAAAGGTGCAGGCAGCTGGTGGGTCAGCTCCATCACAAGCTTCATCTGAATGGTTTCCAGTTGGTCGGGACTGATTATTCAGGAGATGAAGAGGGATTTCTTCCCTCAGAGGGTTGTGAATCTTTGGAATTCTCTGCCCCAGAGGGCTGTAGATGCTGAGACTCTGAATATATTCAAGGTTGAGATCGATAGATTTTTGGACTCTAGGGGAATCGAGGGATATGGGGATCGGGCAGGAAAGTGGAGTTGAGGTCGATGATCAGCCATGATCTTATTGAATGGCGGAGCAGGCTCGAGGGGCCGAATGGCCGACTCCTGCTCCTAATTCTTCTGTTCTTATGTAGCAGGTTTGCTCTGGCAATAGATACGGGGATGTAAACTAGCCTCTGTTGATGCTGTAACTACTGGTGCAGTTTGCAGTTCAGTGCAGAGAGAGAACTTGCACTTTTATAATGCATTTCAATAACTCAAGACATTCCAAAGAAATAAATTACATTTGCAGCGTAGTCACTATCTGTTAGGGAAAACATATGGATCATTCCACACTTAATAAATCTGCCAGGTTGCTTTAAAAAAAAGAAAGACTTGCATTTATATAGTGCCTTTCATGTCCTCAGAATGTCTCAAAGCGCTTTACAGCCAATGAAGTACTTTTTGAAATGTAGTCACTGTTGTAATATAGGAAACGTGGCAGCCAATTTGAACACAGCAAGCTCCCACAAACAGCATGTGATAATGACCGGATAATCTGTTTTTTGATGTTAAGGGATATATATTGGCCCAGGACACCGGGGATAATTCCCCTGCTCTTCTTTGAAATAGTGCTATAGGATTTTTTACCTCCACCTGAGAGAGCAGACGGGGCCTCGGTTTAACGTCTCATCCAAAAACGGCATCTCCAACAGTGCAGTGCTCCCTCAGCACTGCACTGGGAGTGTCAGCGTAGAGGTCCCTGGAGTGGGACTTGAACCCACGACCTTCTGACTCGAAGCCGAGGGTGCTGCCAGGTGAAGCATATCTTGAATATAAGGGCATGTGGACTATATCAAAATGATAACAAAAATAAACCGCACAATATTACAAATAGTTTTATTTTTAAAACCCAAAATATCTGAAATTATCCTATTAGAATATGCAAGTAAGTAAAAGTGTTGTCTGTATGAAATATTGTTTTATATTAAAAATTGGGTTTCTAATCTGTTTTGCCCAGGGACCGCACGGCCTTCCAGGAACAAAGGTAATTTCAGTCACACTCAAACTACTTTTACAATTGCACATTTCACAGGTTGCAGGTGATTTGCCATGTGCCTTTCTTCACTGCCATCTTTCCCTATCTCTGATACAAAAGCAAAATGCTGTGGATGTGAAATAAAAACAGAGAATGCTGGAAATCTCAGCGGGCCAGGCATCATCTGTGGAGAGAGAAACAGAGTTAACGTTTCAGGTCGACGACCCTTCGTCAGAACTGCCGAATGTTCGAAAAAGGCACATTCTTTAAACACTGAAAGGGGATGGGGAAGAAAGAACAAAAGGGAAGGTCTGTGATGGGGTGGAAGGCAGGAGAGATTAGAGAGACAAAAGGGATGATGGACCGAATTGAAATGGTAATGACAGGAGTTCGGAAAAGATTCATCTGGATAGGTTGTGAATGGCGGGGTAATGATCAGCTGCCATTAACGTGTTAATCACTGGCCAAATCAGTAAGTTATTTCCAGTAGCATGTTAATTGCTGGTCCAATCAATAAGTTATATACATCAGCGTATTAATTACTGGCCCAGTCAGTAAGTTATATACATTAGCATGTTAATTACTGGCCCAGTCAGTAAGTTATATACATTAGCATATAAATTACTGGCCCAATCAGTAAGTTATATACATCAGCAAATGCATGACATTGTAGGATCTAATGTGCTGCCATTTTGTCATTGATGCAGGGTGACCCCGGGTCAGATGGTCTCAAAGGCGATCGAGGTGACCGAGGTCCCCTGGGACTGCCTGTAAGTTACAATTTCTGCTGCTTCCGTTAATCTGCATTTCTGGCATGTACTTGCCATTTGGGATTTCAGGGCATGAGAGTGTAATTAACATATTCTTCAATGAGATTAACCCTGAAAGACCTAATTGTGGAGAAAACATCTAACTATAATGTATGTGTGTGTGACTGTATGTCAGGCTTAAGTTTCTAAGATTAGGTAACTCAGCATCATATTAGATTAGGCATTTGTTTTTCCACCTGTGCGGCAAAGTGACCAGATCCAAAGGTGGACACCTGCCCTCCCAGTTTACCGCCCCGTGTTTGAACCCAAGGCCCTGTGGAGAAACTGACACGGTCCTTTTTATTCTGCGGAATCATGGCTCCGTCCACCAATCCGTGAGCAGTTTTAGTGGTGCAAACTATGGGGAACTCGGCACCTACCCTCGCGACAAACTAAAGCAGGAAAAATCAAAGCTACACGAAGCTACATTTTGCACAGAGAGAATGGAACACAGTGTGGGTGAGGGGCACGAAGATACGGGCCTTGGAGATGAGAGGAAACTGGCACAAAACCTGGTCTGACACGGGAGAAGCAAGCAGCCAGCTCCAATCCCTGCCCCCAGAGGGCACCTCGGAGTTTTCTGACGCTGCATTGAAACTGTAAACACAAGCTGCACCTTTGTGAATTAGCATCCTTAGCATAAATAGACATGAAGCTGGCACTTGTGTCAGGTTTGGGGCAGACAGAAGAAACAGTGATGGTCAAGGACAAAGTGGGACAAACTTTGAACTTTTGCACGTTCCATGTGCTTCGCCTCAGAGGCCTGGGTCTTTAGATATATAAGGACTGCTGCGCAGCTGCACTTCACTGGGCCAAATATAATCCAGCTGTCCGTGCATTCCCCAAATTTTTGACACGGTTTATTTTATTTTTTATGTGGATAAATTGGAAGTCTTAAAAACTTCTGATAGCTACCTTAATTTCCATTTGTTAAAATTTTTGTTGATGGAGGGGCTATCAAAATTTAAAATGACAGTCTTTTCCTTAATTGTTCATGGCTATCTATAATACTGTTATTTCAATTTCATAACGTAAGAATTAGAAACAAGAGTTGGCCATACGCAACTCGAGCCTGCTCCGCCATTCAATACGATCATGGTTGATTATCAACCTCAACTCCACTTTCCCGCCCGATCCCCATATCCCTTGATTCCCTTAATGTCCAAAAATCTATCGCGCTTTGTCGTGAATATACTCAACGACTGAGCATCCACAGCCCTCTGGGGTAGAAAATTCCAAAGATTCACCACCCTCTAATTGAAGAAATTTCTCCTCATCTCAGTCCAAATGGCCGACCCATTATTCTGAGACTGTGACCCCTGGACTCCAACCAGGGGAAATATACTCCCTGCATCTACCCTGTCAATCCCTCTAAAAAAAATGTTATACATTTATTGACATCTCCTCTCATTCTTCGAAATTTCAGAGAATATAGGCCTAGTCTACTCAACTTATTTGTAATATCAATCTCAGTTACTGTGGAGATGGTCCCTCCTCATTACTAGACTGTCAACAGAACTAAGGATTCGGCAGGTGAACATACAAGCCCAAATTAAACTTTGAGTATTTAAAGCCACCGTTAAAATAGCAGAGAAGTTCACAAGAATGGACTAAGCATTAAATGCTGAAATGGTACAGTATAATGTCAAGACCCACGTGTTGCAGTAACCTTTTTCCTCCTACATTAGATATTTTACTGTGCATTACAGGAGTTATATAATGGATAGAAAACAGTGCTGTGTCATCAACTTTGGCATCATTCATTGTTGGTCCAATTTACGTGTATCATAATTCACTTTCAATCACATGGCGTGCTGGTCATACTCACTCTTTGCTAATTGTGAAGATTTGGCATTCAGTTTGTCCAGCTAGCACTTGTGCTAGTTTCAGAACTTTCCTGCTGCCAGACAGATATGTAAACCAGGTAGCTCTTTGCCACTGTGATGGCAGTGAATTGTCATTTTTACTATGAAGAATTAAACATTTCCATTGCTTGAAATACTCAAGCGTATAGTTTGTTTTTCTAAGAACGGTCTTGTGTGCTGACAGATATGTCAAGTCTTCATCTCTTCCAACGTTATGTCATCACCTTTCATTGAGTTATGCCAACACGTGTCCCTTTTCACACTCATCTCTTCCCCACTGTTCTTTCCACTTTTAACATTTCATACACCATCCAGGGTGCTTCTGGCTTAGATGGACAGCCTGGGCCACTGGTGAGTTCTGTACGTCCATTCTCCTAGATAGTTCGTGCCTGCTCCCCTGCTGTTGGACTGCATTGTGAACCTAATACAGCTGGATTACATGCCTGTACAGTGCACCGTTTCCATTATAAATGAAGCATGAGAAATATGCCAGTGCATGCGACTGCTTAATTAACCTTTTGGTCAATCATTTGTATTAGGAACTGCTTAAGTAATGTGACTGTTCAATGGGTCCATATATTGTAGCCACAGTGTTGTCATTCTGGTAAATTAACAAATGTAGGAGGACAAAATTTAAAGTCCTTTACTGTTTTTAAATGTCATACTGAACAGTACAAGATTTTGGTTATGTTTGATATTTTCAAATGTCCTACATTTTCGTATACCAAAGCAATCTGTGGTTTATAGTCAAAACTATTCTGTCTTAGTAGGTCTGAAGCATTTAATGTTGACGTGTAACTTGGGCCTATGACCTCACTGAGTTATACTGACCAAAGCGGACTCTTGAAATTACAGTGGAACTCGGCTCCAGGCTGCCTAATTTGTTGCACTGATTATCGAATCTTTGGGGTGAAATTCCGATTCAATGGAAGCGATAATAGACCGGAGTGTACAACGGGCAGCTGATTCACCATCGTTTGTTTTGCGTCACTGCCATCAAGTGTTTTTTTATTTGCTGGGCATGTGTCATCTGTGGAAACCCACCGCCTTGCTCAATAATCTCCAATTGAAGATATTTAGGTATATACACCTACCTGTACAGTCTCTGTTTACCCAATTA
Source organism: Pristiophorus japonicus (assembly GCF_044704955.1). Taxonomy (NCBI): domain Eukaryota; kingdom Metazoa; phylum Chordata; class Chondrichthyes; family Pristiophoridae; genus Pristiophorus; species Pristiophorus japonicus. The sequence goes on along the minus strand of NC_091998.1, from coordinate 4,002,980 downwards.
CAAAGTTCACATTCTCTCCCTGTCGGGGCACATTCCACTTGCAGAAGGTAGCATAGATAATGGATGGCAGAGCCAAATTATTAGGAACCCCCAAATGTGAAGAGAGGCACTGGAGGAGGTAAACCAACTAAAATGGTGGAGCTTCCCAGAACAGGTCCAGCTAGGCCTAACCTACCCATTAGATTAGTTTATATCAGAGCAGGAAGAATCTCAGCTCCCAGTAACTGGTCGGTCTCTCGAGCAAGGCTAGCTGGTTGATCATCAGCAATGTCCAAGAGTACTGAGTACCTTGTGATAGGTGAGCATGTTACTGTGGAGCTTCACCTTGGTTTCAAACTTCCAGCAAAAAGTGCATCATCTTGGAGCCACCTCAACTCCAAAGAAACCCCACCTACTCCCACTACACTCCTTCGAAGGAGGATAGTCACTAAGGCAGTTGAGTCAACTGGCAAGAGTGGGTTTGAACCCTCGCCAGTACTCAGCAGGTAACCACACTATGGACACACACTTCATACCCCGTAGTCTGGTCGTACCACCAATTGGAGATGTGGACCTTCAGCAGCAGCTAGCTGCCTGTCAGCTCCCGTCATGGTGCGTCTGTGTGTGTCTCTCGCACGCAGCCTCCAGCAACATCCGTCAGCAGCTGTTGAACCAATTCTGAGCGCTCTCATCAACTATCGGACAGACAGCTGCCTTTAGCAGAGTGGAGGCACTGTGCCAGGCACCTTGGCACTTCACTGGCACTTCATCATGCTGGTTTGAGCAGTTGGCAATGAGTGAGGCTGGTTATGAAGGTTTTGCAATACATGGAGTCCGAGTAAATTGTATATTGATAACTTTGGATTAGAGTTTGGTTCATTGCATTAGAAGCAAGTTTTGTTAACCCGGAAATACAGATACTCTGTGCAGTTTAGTTAGTTCCTCCCTTACTGAGGATCACTAGACTTTAACGATGGATATCACAACGATGGATGTTTTCAATTGATCATCTTCATCTCACGATACATGATTTAGTTGAGCAAAAAATAAATGGACTATACACAGCTGTTCACTATTTTCTTTAATTGGCAATGCACTCTGACTGGAGTAATTCTGAAATTAAAATGTTCTTAAGTTTTTCTCTCATTTCTGTCCCTCTTGAAGACATTGAGATTTCGAGAGGAACACCAGCACCTCCCAGGTGCCCCCCTCAAAGGAGAGTCGGACACAAATGGCCCATTTTCAGCAGTTGTTATTGGTCAAGCCGGCCCATTGAGAGAAGTCCAGCAGATACTCTGAGGCTTCCATCGTGAACCCTGAACCCAGTCCATTGTTATCATATAGTAAATCCAACACATACGTGTTGCCTGGGGAGCTGCAAATTCCACACAGTGCAACAAAAATCTCCCTGAGCACTTGGCCAACTCTACAGCAGCGTATCGATCGCACTATCCCCGGTGTTCTACGGACCCATGCTGCATTGTGACTTGCGTACGTCCCAACACCAGTATCCTGTCCGAGCGCTTTCCCGTGCAGTTATGCAGCAGGATGCAAGTTACCCCCATCATTTTAAGCATCGATGTTTTGCTGAAACAGTTGCGAGAGGAATCTGAGGGCAACTCATTAACGTTCATACGCCTGTATTGTCAGAATCTGAGTGTTTTATTTAGTGTACCTGCACAAACAGTGACAAAGCCCTCTTGCATCGCTGCTCTGTGACTCTGCCTAAATTCACCAGTGGAATCTGGACAAACAAATCTAATTTCCCACAGGTACTTAATATTGAAACAAGGGCCATAAAAAATGACATTGCCACTCAAATAACTCCCATTTAAACTGCCATGACCTTCATTGCGAATGTCTGCAATTTTCCTTTTATTCATTCACCTGAAACACAGACTTTTTAAAGAAAATATGCATCAGATTCTAAGATTTATTTTTGTGTCATGCTGTCGAAGTATGTCATGCTACGGAATGGCAGGAGGAAGTTTCCTAGTACAGATCCCCAAATTCAACAGTGTCATCATTGGGGGAGGCAGGGAGAGTGAAGACCCACGAAGGAAAATTGGAGGGCAGGGTATCTCAGGCCATTTTCTCGTGCCTCCAATTGTGTACCATGCTGATAATTGACCTCCAGAAGCTATATCACTGATTCTGATTGATTCCATTGGAGAAAGCCCAGAGTTCTGTCGCCAACAGAAATGCCCCAGTCCTACTAAGATAGCGCTACTTAATTCTCTCTAGGCTGAGCAAATGGCCCATGCACTGTGTCTGATTGAGCAAAGTGTTCTTCTGCACTAACGCTGGGCCTTCTTTGTATATGGTATTGTTGCTAGATAACAGGAGTAGATAGTCTGCTGTTCTTAAATGTATTCATTTCTACGTAGGGTGTACCAGGGCCAGCGGGACCAAAAGGAGAAAGGGTAAGAGTGAGTTGCAATGTGGGGCGATGGGCCATGTCCATCTCAATTTCAAACTTACACGAATGCTGTTTAGAAACAGATAGCAGTAACTAGTCGAATGAAACGCCGACAGGCAATATTTTATTTCCAAGTGACTTCAGGTATGAAATTGTTGGGGACTGTGACGGTCGGACCCTCAGGCCTCAGGATTCGATGAGCGGCACGGCAACAGATGGGAAGTTAAACGATGAGTGAAGTTGGAAATAATAGAAATTAACATATTCTGCAATATGATAGTGATCATTGGTCTCATGGATACGCTACCGTGTCCATGAATATCAGCACACTGCAGCTCCAGTCCTACATTAATCCTGTACAGATGCTTATGCAGCAATGTCTGCACAACCACTGGATATGGCCCAGTGAAGCAATCCGAACTCCAGTTCAATATGGTAGCCTGCACCCTTTTGTGTTGACACAGATGGTTTGGTAACGGAACAAGCATCAAACGATATTGAGGTTCTTCCGCAGCCTCCCACGGCCACCGACATTGCTGGGAACAGGCCTGGACTGGTGCCTGAGGCCTGGCATCATTCACTCGAACCTTTGTAGCCCTTTGCAGGCTTGGCTCAGACAGACTGGTTGAGTTTGACGGTGTTGTTGCTTTCACTACAGCCATCGGGGGAGCGAAAGAGAGGAGGAGCGAGAGAAAAAGAGGAGGAGCGAGAGAAAAAGAGGGGGGGAGAGAGAGAGAGGGAGGGGAGGAGCGAAAGAGAGAGGGAGGGAGCGCAAGAGAGGGAGCGAGAGAGGGAGCAAGGGAGAGAGCCCTCCCTGCACAACTAGACATACTGGGTTGGTCTCTCTCGCACCTCTTTCACCTTCACTCTCTTTCCCTCTCCTCTCTCCCTCTCCTCTCCTCTCTATCCTCTCTCTCTCCTCTTTCCTTCTCTCTCCCTCTCTCACTTTCCCTCTCCCTCTCTCTCACTTACCCCCACCCGCCCCTCTCTCCTCTCTTTCCTTCTCTGTCCCTCTCTCTCACTTTCTCTCTCCCTCTCTCCATCACCTCGGTTCCATTTTCTCACCATTCTGTGGGCCATTACTGCAGCTGAGCTCGTTCATTAGTGACCCACGCTGCACATGTTGGGTCATCATTGACTGTCTTGGTCCTTCTCAAACTTTTTGTGGACCGGCCCCCACCAACAAATTCTCAGTGTCTTGTATTCCTTTATGTCTGCGTACCGGCCCTGAAAAGTCTGCCGAACTACTTCTCTCCCCCTCCCTCCCTCCCTCATCCTTTTTCCCTCCCTCCCTCTCTCCCTCACCCTCCCTCTCTCCCTCACCCTCCCTCTCTCCCTCCCTCTCTCTCTCTCTCTCTCTCTCTCTCTCTCTCTCTCTCTCTCTCTCTCTCCCCCTCTCCCTCTCTCTCCCCTTCCCTTCAGTTTCAGTCTCTATCGTCCCCCTGCTTCTCTAACAATTTTGTTTACTGTCTATTCAATATTTTTTTCTATTTGTATTTATTTCTAGCTCTCTCAGAATTATTTTTTTTCCAGTTGAGGTCTGACCAACTCACTGTACAACTGAAGCACCACGACCTCCCCTTTGTATTCCCTTGAGATAAAGACCAATAATCCATTAGCCTTTCTGATTACGTTTTGTACTTATGCACTGGCTTTTAGCAATTTCTGTACCTGGACACTCAAATCCCTTTGCACCTCCACGGTTCCTCGTCTCTCGCCATTAAGAGAATATTTAGATGTGTTTTTCTTGGATCCGAAGTGGATGACCTCTCACTGCTCCACATGGAACTCCACCTGTTCTAGTTTTGTCCTCTCTCTGAATCTGTCTCTGTCATTTTGCAACTTCCTGCACCCACCTCCACAACTTGCTCTGCCTCCTAACATCGGGCTCGATTTTCTCCACAGCTTTTTGGAGCAGGCTGCATTTTCTGGCCTAACTGAAAAATCCCCAGTTTCCCCAATCAATTTGCACCAGCGTAACTCAGTTAGTTACGAATTTTTTAAGTCAGTTTTTTTTTCAGCCAAAGTGGGCATAACCAGCCACCTACACCACTCTGGTCATTTAGGGAATTTTGGCCAGCTGAGAGTTACTCCAGTTCTGATTGGGCCGGCGTATGTGGCCTGTCCTGAAAAACCTTCCCTAGAGGCAAGGAAAACGGCGCAGCAGATGCCTGGACACCCTGAAAGAATTGAAAAACACATAGCAGCGACTTACCTCCAACCCCGCCCAAAGGCTGTCTGGTCTCATTCTCAGTCCTCGGTTCACAGGAGAGAGAAAGAGAGAGTGAGAGAGAGAGAGAGAGAGCCGAACCGGCGACGGAGAATGTGACAGGACAGTCTTCGGCAGGGTTGGAGGTAAGGTGGTGCTATGTGTTTTTCAATTCTTTGGGAGGTGGCTGCATGCTTCCCTTTGCAGCCTCAGCTCGAATTGTGTCCCTGGTTACCATGGCAGTCTGATCTTTTGGGTGCAGATCAAGGCTCCATCCCCCTCGGGTTAGGCTATGCTAAAATGAAGAGATCCGCAGGGAAACTTAAACACTTATTTTTGGCGTACTTGGGCCACAAAAAATATTCATTGGAATATTTAAGCATGGTAACCTAGTGCAATTTTATTAATACAGCTGAAAATGACTAAAAACACGACTGAACCATTTACTAGTTTTATTGGTGGACACTGGTCCGTTTCTTAGTCAATTCTTTTTTAATATTTAAAACCTGTTAGCCGTGTCACTTAGTGCCTTTGCACCTTTAAAAAAAAATGCTCAATTTGAAGAGCCTCCTTGAAGGGCCGCAAACAACGGAAGCTCACCATGGTGACGATGTTGATGTGAGGGCGGGGCTAGTTTTGTGGGCTGGGCCAGCTTCCCGCGCAATGTAGCGAAAAAGAAACTTGATTTGCGCTTTTAAGTGATTTGCGTTTAAACATCCTTGATCTTTTACGCTGGTTCGGCCGATTTCAGGCAAATTGGGCTGGAAAAATCAATACAAACTAGTGGAAACTCCAGGTCGATGTATCCTCGAAGACTTTGTGACTTGAATCGGGAATGCTTCTGAGTTCTTTAAAAAAAAAAAGTTGCTTGAATGTGTGGAGAGGTTATCTGCCCCCCTGCAGATGCTAGAGAGAGTATGATGGGCAAGGAGGTGACTGAAGCTGTGTGAGTGGCAGCAGATGTATATCTGCACCAGAGCTTTCACTTACCTTGGTTGCTCTTGTGAAGTCATTAAACCTTTTCCTGTGTGGCTCTTGTTGGGATAGCAGAGGCCGCACTGAGCATTTCAGCAGCAGTGAGAGTGGGTGATGGGTGCAAGAATATTTTGGAGGTAGAAGTAGGTAGGTTTGGTGCTGGACTAGATTTGGGGTTTGAAGCCCAGCTTCTGGTTGTGTACTCTGGGGTTGAATTTCAGGTGCATGGGTTCTGTTTGGAGATGAACAACATAGCTTCAGTCTTGTTAATATTGAGCATTAGATCCACTGGCTCATACATGATTGGATCTCAGATAAGATGTCAGACAGCACAATCCCAGCCTTGAAGCAAGGGTGGTGGTGTAAAGCTGATTATCATTGGCATACGTATGGCTTTGTATAATGTTACCATGGTGCATACAGAAAATAGGAGAGCCCACTACAGTGGAACCTTGACACACACTGAAGTGTGTGGATTGGGAAAGAAGCCATCCTGTCCCACTGGGAGTGGCAGTCAGTTGTATGTAGGTGGAGCCGAGAGGAGAAATGTTGGAGGTGGGGGAGAGGCGGTGGGGGGATATAGTCAACTGTACCTAAAGCCAAAGCGAGAATGAGGGGGGATTGTGCACTCTAGTCATAGTTACACCGAATAATGATGACCACAGGGTGGAAACCAAATTGAAGAGATTCAAGCTTTGAGGGGTGAAAGAAATGACCCATCCCAGAATCTTACAGAGCAAGGGAGGTGGTAGATAGGGGCAGCAGTCAGAGAGGACATGAGGGGCAGCAGTCAGGCTTTTTAAGGAACAGGGTGATTACTATGATTTTGGGGGTGGGATGACGGTACCTGAAGGGGGAGAGCCGCTGAGCTCTGGGTCCAGACTGGAGTCAGGAATTGAGTTGATAAAATGGGTGCAAGAAGCTGGTGGTAGGTTTCATGGAGGAAGAGGGTGAGGGTGGAATTTATCCCTTGGTGTCATTTCAGGACTGTAAACAGTTACCAAGGACAGAAGAAAGTTGCCTATCTCACTGTGTTCAGACTCGACTGCCATGAAATTGCCAACTAACCCGACATGTAAAACATGCCAAAGGAACTTTTGTTGTAAAGCTCTGTGGAAATTCAAATCGGGTCAGCATTTTGTTTAATACCCGGCATCGCCTTCCCCACAGTGCCTATTTTTTTTAAGCACCATTGTGATAGTTATGAAAGATATAATTAAAGTTTAAGAAATTCTGAACTTTTGCTGAAAGTGGCTACATTTGGATACAACTGGTTAAAGTGATTTTTATGTGTTCCAATGCTACAATATATATTTTTTCAAAACACCTGCTTTTGTGCAATTACTGCTCTGCACTCTCCCCATCTTTCCTCTCTCTGAGGGTGCAGACTCGAGCTGGGACATGGTTCCACCCTCCTGTCCCTGGCCCCAGTGATCATCCTTCACATGAGCTGTGACAATGGGGTCATTGTAACCCAACTCACTGGGATCGGGGGGGACTGCCAGTTTTACACCTTGCCCAATATTGACTTCAGTGGAGAGTGAAAGCAGGGTGGATAAGGGGGAACCAGTGGATGTGGTGTATTTGGATTTCCAGAAGGCATTCGATCAGGTGCCACATAAAAGGTTACCGCACAAGATAAGAACTCACGGCGTTGGGGGTAATATATTAACATGGATAGAGGATTGGCTAATTAACAGAAAACAGAGTCGGGATAAATGAGTCATTTTTTGGTTGGCAAATGGTAACTAGTGGGGTGCCGCAGGGATCAGTGCTGGGGCCTCAAATATTTACAATCTAGATTAATGACTTGGATGAAGGGACTGAGTGTAATGTAGCCAAATGATACAAAGATGGGTGGGAAAGCAAGTTGTGAGGAGGACACATGGAATCTGCAAAGGGATATAGACAGGCTCAGTGAGTGGGCAAACATTTGGCAGATGGAGTATAATGTGGGAAAGTGTGAGGTTATCCACTTTGGCAGGAAAAATAAAAAAGCAAATTATTATTTAAATGGAGAGAATACGAAATACCTCAGTACAGAGGGGGTCCTTGTACATGAAACACAAAAAGTTAGTATACAGGTACAGCAAGTAATCAGGAAGGCAAATGGAATGTTGGTCTTTATTGCAAGGGGGATGGAGTATAAAAGCAGGGAAGTCCTGCTACAACTATACAGAGTGGTGAGACCACACCTTGAGTACTGCGTACAGTTTTGAACTCCTTATTTAAGGAGGGATCATCATAGGCAGTCCCTCGAAATCGAGGAAGACTTGCTTCCTCGCTAAAAGTGAATTCTTAGGTACAATACTGGAATTGCAGTCTCTGTCACAGGTGGGACAGACAGTGGTTGAAGGAAAGGATAGGTGGGAGGACTGGTTTGCCGCACGCTCCTTCCGCTGCCTGCGCTTGCTTTCTGCATGCTCTCGGCGACGAGACTTGCATTGAAGGTAGTTCAGAGAAGGTTCACTAGGTTAATTCCTGAGATGACGGGGTTGACTTATATGAAGAAAGGTTGAGCAGGTTGGGCCCATACTCATGGGAGTTTAGAAGAATGAGAGATGATCTTATTTAAAGATAAACACTCGTGGGGGAATCTAGAACCAGGGAACATAGTTTAAGAATAAGGGGTCACCCATTTAGAACTGAGATGAGGAGGAATTTCTTCTCTCAGAAGGTCGTAAATCTGTGGAATTATCTGCCCCAGAGAGCTGTGGAGGCTGGGTCATTGAATATGTTTAAGGTGGAGATAGACAGATTTTTGAACGATAAGGGAGTGAAGGGTTATGAAGAGTGAAGGGCAGGGAAGTGGAGCTGAGCCCAAGATGAGATCTTATTAAATGGCGGAGCAGGCTCGAGGGGCCAAATGGCTTACACCTGCTCAATCTCTTACGTTCCTATAGCATAATGATGAGCGTACTTGCAATCCATGTGTTGAATGCTGAACTGCAGAAGTAAATTCATCTAGTGTCTTTCCAAATGAAGCAGCAGAGACATTGGCATTTTTAATTTCTTGTGACTTTAATGGACAACGTTAGCACCAGTAATGTAGTGAGTAGAATTATCATTTACATTGTATGTACAGTATGTCGGCAACATTTAAATAACTGTCTTACTATTTGTTTTAGGGCGATAAAGGCGACCTTGGATTTACAGGATCAATTGGACCACGGGGATTACCTGTAAGGAAGCTAGTTAATATTTTGTGTTGTGAAACAAGTCCCGATTTTAACCTGACACAGCGGCGTGATTGGGGCTGGTTCAGGCCCAACGAGGTCACTCCGTTGAGTCTAAAATCGACGGGGTGTAAATCGGGATTCCAACCCGAACACTCCCCATTGTTGCCGGGTTTGTTGAGTTTAACATTGGGTTCAGCTCTTCCCATGTGTTGGAAGTGCTGCTCTTTATTCTACCTTATGGTAAAGTAATCAAGGGAAGTAGCTGTGATTTTTGACCAATTAGTGGCCAATTAGTAAATAGGTCTGACTCAGTGGCCAAGATGTGAAACCAGACTGAAAGCTGTTTGATGTCCTGGTTTAACTTATTCAGAGAGTTGAAGACATTTTTTTTCTGGTTCTGATACTCATTTATTTTATCCCAGACTGTACATTATGTTCTATCCTCCTTTGTTCCCTGTCATAATACCAAAGAGCACAGGAGGTGCCCCATTCCCCTGACTATCTGTGGTACTTGACATGGCCATTCGGAGGGACATCTCCAATCTGCCCTCCCTGAAGAACAGTCTTGCCTCCATTCAGCACCTTTCCCAACCAGCCCCCCTGGGATTGGAGCACACTGCATTGAAATGGTTGCAAAACCATGTACAGTGCTCACTCTCACTTTTCATATCGACTTCCGACGGGCAATGCTCCCCGAAGGGAGTTGAAATCAGGAAATTATCCCTTTAGCTGCACTCACACAAAGCATTCGGTGTTCAAGTTTTGCAACAGTGCAGAAAGAGACCTTCTGGAAAGGTGATCTGATATCTGTGGTGGTCTGATTGGCTGGTGTCTCATAGCCTGTGGTTTGATTGGCCGGTGTTTCGCATCCTGTGATTTGATTGGCCAGTGTCTCACACCCTGTGATTTGATTGGCGGGTGTCTCACACCCTGTGTCACTGGATAGCCAATGCCACACTGGCACAATCAGCCCACAAAGCACAACATAGAGCTTGGTGTCACAGTGGCAATCCACATATACCCGTGAGGCTGTGTGTTCAATTGCACAAATATAGCTCATCGCCATCAAATCCCCTCTTAGTCCCCTCTGTGCAACCGAGACAGATATTCACAATTCTCCACAATACTAATGACTCAAATTGAATCCAAATCTACTGGGTTCACATAAATGGGTTGGTTCCATCGTTAATGTAGGGGTAAGGTCATCGATACCTCATTCCCAGCCAGGATCTGCGCTCGAAGGGAGCAGGGGTAGAAGAATTGGCCGTGCCGTGTTGTGTATCTCTCTCTAACCTATGGTCCCTTCCAAGTACAGCTGTCCACTGGTGATGTGATCAGTGACTTTATCCTGCAGTTTTTGTTTTACTGAGAGCAATGAAATTGGATCATGTAAACCCAACTGGAAAACCATGTCTTTTGCAGGGTTCATTCGGACCAAAGGGTGAAAAGGGAGGCCGGGTAAGGACGATCGGCCCTTTGTATGATCTCGCTTTTAATTTGCATGCTATGTTGAAGTAAAGATATTTGTAGGGGCCATATTTTCCTCTGTTACTTTTTGACAAAAAGCAGAAATGTGTAAAAGAGGAGCAGGACATCTAGCAAGCAGTGACGGCCATTCCATCTGCTTCACGCTAAAATATCTTCAAGGGAAATCATTGGGAGAGAAACTATTTACATGCTCGGGCTTCTCAATCAGGTTAAAGGCCAATCAGGAAGCAGCTCGGTGGGCTGGTGTTTCCTTGAATAGTGAGTCTTGAGCTCTGGGAGATTCTGATCACTAACATTCATGGGTCACACTGACGTGCCATAAAAGGCGAGCTCGGAGGGGCTGTGCTCCTGCACCAGGGCCGTGCTACATGGGAACTAAGTGGTGACACTGTCGCTGGGATTGTCTGAGCCTCACTGCTATCCAGCCAGGCCCTATTCTCCGTGTCTCTGAGTCATGCTACATACACAGATTTTGGGGCATTAGCTGTTTGTGGAGTGTTAAAGGGAACATTATCACATGCGTTTCCTGATGGGCCATTTCTACTAATGAAATAGTGGCACGGAATCGGCCACTGCAGGGTTACACACATGTGCCACTTGGAATGCAGGTTTTAATGTCTTTGGCAAAAGGCACGTCATGCTTTTAATTTTTTTTAAAAGAGGAAAATATGGCCCTCAGTCTGTTGTGAGATAAATTACCCAGCAGTGATTCGCTGATGATTTCAATCGGTTTTATTGTAGCATTCAGTACAATAATTGATGGCAAGTAATAAGAATGTATAATGCTTAAATTTGGCTCACGAGTAATCTAGAGGTACAACTTGCACTTTAATTAAAAGATAGATTTAACTTTGTAAAGTATCCAGATGATTTAAACAAAAATGTTTTTGGTTCAAATTGTAGACTTGAATCCATTGATTTTTGAAGTGCACTATAAAAAGTAACCTCATTTAATTCACACAGAAATACAGATGAAAATATTGCTAGTTTAGACCTGTGTTATCTTTATAGATGTTTAAATGATGCTGTTCTGTTTCTTTGCTTTATCTCCTGTGCTCTTATTCCTTCCAACAGGTCTGCCTTACCCCCTTCATCCCTTCCTTCTGTTCTGCATTAATCCCAGATTATCCTCCTTGCTCCTCCCTCAACAGCATTTCCTTCTCTTCCTGACAATGATCCTAATGTGTGAGCTATTCCTTCTCCTCAATCTGCGTTCCCTCCTCCACCCCGCCTCCGCCTTTAATATTTATTCTGATTCTGGACTTTAATTCATTTTGCAATTCACTTTGATGTTTGTAAAGAGACTGTAACCATTAATGAAGTAACCACTGTAAAAAACAAAAATTAATGTCAGATTAATTTAGGGCAGTGAATTGAATCTTTTTTAATTGTATACTCAGATCCATATACCTTTTTTACAGAAACATTATATTTGCTTAAAAATATATTTTGTAAAGAAACATGAACAATTGGATCTTAAAAAAAAAATAAAAAGCAGGCTCATGTTTTCAAACAATGAAGCACTCTGTATAATATAAACCTTTTGTAGCCACTGTGCTTGTTTACACAGCCAGTTTGTCAGTATAAAAAATCTCTAGTGTGAGTGCAGGCACATCTTCAGTATCATTCTGATCAAAAACTTAGATGCTACTGGAGTTTACAGTCTTAAGTTTACAACTTAACTTTCCTAACTATTTATTCAGTCCAGCACAGTAAAAATGTGTTTTATTTATATATGCAGTTGAGTAAAAATTGGAAAATGTTACTTCAACTCTTCCCCCGCCCCCCCCCCCCCCCCACCCATTTTTGCTATCACAATTTGTTCCTTAACTAATAAAAATATTGTTTGCAGGGGGAGAAGGGAAAGAGAGGTGCTAAAGGGCCTAAAGGGGATAAGGGAGACCAAGGAGTTCCCGGATTAGATGCACCTTGTCCATTGGTATGTTCTCGTGATGTGATCGAAAATGTCCGGTATTGTAATGGAAAAATAAGGGAGGAGCAAGAATATCAGCCCAAGGGTTCCACTCAAATAAACTGTCCCAGCAGGCCTGAAGACTGCTTTAGCACAAGTGATGTGGAACCACCTTCCCTTCATTGGATCCAGCCTCTGCCCTTCAGCAATGTGGCAACACTCTGTAATTCCACCTTGCCACAAGAGCTGTGCAGACAAATGCAAAGTGTGGTTCTGGAGGAGTTCCGAGCCTTCACTTACCGAGGTTGGCTTGCTCTCCAGTGACCAAAATTAGTTGGAATTTCTTTGCCTGCCTTAGCTGTGCATCTCAATTCCCAAAGGTCACCAAAGAGCCTGTGCAATCTTTGCACCTGTCACTGCGTCCACTGAGGGTCTGACTCTGAGCGTGTGAGTTTCATTTGAGATGCTCAATGGACATCAGAGAAAATAAACCATCCCTTGGACCAGGCCACTTTCTAATGAGGTGTCGCCCTGTTGCATGTTGACTTGCCTGTTTCGAAGTCCTCCCTCCTTTCTCCATCTATGTGAAAGTCGATTCAAGATATATTTGTATTAACCAAGTCAGTTCATTTTGTAAACAGGGATTCCGAGGCTTTAAAGGAGAGAAAGGTGAACCGGGCTTACCCGGCCTGGATGGGCTTGACGCCCCTTGCCCATTGGTATGGTGTTATCGCCCTTCCCTTCCTGCATGTTAATCATTGTAATCCACTTTCATGCATGTAGTGCACTAACCACTCAGTGCAATCTGGATAAAGTGCTCTATTCCCACAGAGCCATCGACACTCCTTAACAACCAGTGGCAAATACGCTTATTAACCTCATCTGATATTCCTGATGTAGTTGTCCATTGCAATTATAAATGTTGCTACATGTGCAGAAATATAAAGTACTGCTCACTTTACAAATGGCAATTTAGACATTTTTTGAACAACATAAATCACAGAATCCTTTACCGAGTGACACACAACCAGAGCTGCTCAGAAGCACAAATTGTAGACAAAATACGTACCAATAAAAACAGACTAACTTATATAAGAAGCAACTAATATAAAGTTGACTTCCAGAGATTACTCGGTAGTAATATTCACTGGTTGAGATTCCTGTACTTCACACTTGAAAACACACATTTCTAATCCATGCCCATGAAATCGTCCTGTCAATGACGTCAGATGCAAAGTGCAACATTTCTACATGTTTGCTCTTGAAAACATTTATTATAAAACTCCTATTGGATAGCTGCAATGAGAAGCTTACGTAAGTGTTGTGTATGGAGAAAGAGTCAGACTGAACACTGTAAGCTCAAAGTAAAGTGTGACCCTAGTCTTTTATTGCAGGTCTCCAGAGTGCCTCTCCAACCTGTGAAGCCTCCTTAAATACCTGTGCTCCCAAGGGATTATGAGATCCCTTGGGATTCCAGGGGATGAGCCCTCTGGTGGCTGTACAGAGTAAATACAAGTCCACGTATATAACAATAAGAACATAAGAAATAGGAGCAGGGGCCATGGCCCCTCGAGTTTGCTCCGCCATTCAGTAAGATCATATCTGATCCTGGGCTCAGCTCCACTTCCCAGCCCACTCCCCATAACCCTTCACTTTTGTAATACAGCTGTGCAATATCACAGGTTATCAATTAGCAGTGACTGTAGTGCTGTGTGATGGCGAAGGTGAATCTATAGGCACTACCACATCACTCTCCATCTCCCCATTTTTTGTGCCTTTTGCTGTTGAACCTTGGCATTTCTGCAACAAAAAAACATTTATTTATCTCACACACATTTTGGCTTCACTGAGTTAAATTCAATATATACAAAAATCAATTGATTTGGACGGTAGATTTTCCATGAGATCAGTCACACACAGACATCCTGGGCTACATTTAACCTTCAACCAATACCTAAAGAAACAGTTTATCGGGTCATTATCTCATTGCTGTTTATGGAAGCTTGCTGTGCGCAAATTGGCTGCTGCATTTCCTACATTACAACAGTGACTACACTCCAAAAGTATTTCATTGGTTGTAAAAAGCTTTAGGCCATCCTGAGGGTGTGGCCGGCACTATAAAAATACAATTTATTCTCTTTCTACCACAGTTAAACAATGCTAACCCAAATCTTAGGAGAGTTGATATTTTCATTTGAGTGGCTTTGACTTCCCTTGCTGTATCAAACACCAGGCATTCCCATCAAACCTCCCTTACTTATTCTGCTGCTCCAGTAGATTCCCGTGCAGACTCCTCCCTTATTTATCATATTGATGCTCCTGATTTCCTTTTCAAAACCAATTAAGAATTAACATTCCCTCACTTCTTTCCTACCCTCCCCTCTCTGCCACTTTCCTAAACCCTGCCCTGAATGCATTCCGACAGAGTACCAATGGGTCAATATTAATTGTCTTAATACCAGATTTATGGCTAAATAAATCTCTCATTTTTATAGTGCATCCGTGAGAAATCAAATTCTGCTTAATGTGAGATTCTTGTAAGAGTGAAGAGTGAGCTAGGAATCCTATCTGTAATATATAACATTTTATGTAGTAAATGTTTTATTTAAGTGTACCGATCCTGTTATTTTAATATTATTATATTAATTGCAAACATGTTTTACTGAACCATTTCTACTAGTAGTAGCTCAATGCATGAGGAACTTTTTAAAGCTTGCTTATAGTTCTTGTGTTTGGAAAGTATATTTTTTTAAAAGCATGTTGCATACAACTGTCAAGTCATAAATAAATGTACTTTTTATTGGTGTTTGAGGGTACAATAATCCTTCTTCACATGATTGAAGAATAGGCAGCATCCTGGGCAATGTTCCCCGTGAGCTGCGCTTTGACCGTGCAGCCGGTTTCTTTTAAAGCGCGGTCCCTTTAAATTTCTGCGCATGCGCGTTATTTACAACGAAGAAGCCGCTGCCCGGAACCGTTCTCATTACTGCATGGCCACGCAGCTTAAAGGAAACATTGATCCTGGGGTAATCCACTAACTGTCTCTCAGGAAATTGGCAAAGCATATAAAACTGTGGGTGCAAGATTCCTGGCCGGAGCTCTGAGTGTTTGAGGGAAGGCCTCTCATTTCAATGCCACAGTCATTCTTCACAGTATCTGGCGTGCTGTGTGAAGGGCTGATGCTGTTGATTGGTTATAGTATTGAGAGAAAGCTTGCACCAACTTTGCCAGCATAATGATTTTGTTGTGTGAATGTTAGATGTATACTGTTGGCAATATCAACAATGGAGCACTGAATCGCATTCCTCGCTCTGCTTCTCAGCCCTGATGTTAGACTATTTTGAATACATGGGTTAATACCCACACTAAAATAGCAGATAGAGGTATGTTATAGGAAAATGCTAAGCATCCACCTACTCATATCACCAACTGCAATTTCTAAACTAGCAGTGACTACCTCATCGTTCTAGGCTGAGGTTTGAAATAGAAATTAAGTTGGTTTTGTTGGTTTTTTTCGGGGTAGGGGTTGGGATTTATTGCGGCTTGTGTGGGTAAATTCCAAGGGAAAAACAGCAGAAAGGGCTTTGGGAGTTCATCATCCCCTTACCCGCCGTTGAGTTTGCTACTCCCTGTTTGAAAGCCTCAAGATCAGCAGTCTTGCCCGTAACATAGAGAAGGCCATCTAACTAGCTACACTAAAGCCATGCATAAATATTAACGGCTACAGATTATTCTACTGTTGTGTAGTGGTGTAGAATTTTCCATATCGATAGTCTGTTTACCAAGTCAGATGTGACTTTGAAGTTCATGAATTTGAATATACACAAATCCAAAAATGTAGACCCGTGTCCACAGTCAACAATGGGTTACAGATAGAAATCCTTGCGGTGGCTTCAGATTTCTAGAATTTTCCATTGTTAACAGCCCTGTCACTTGAGGTCAGCATTACTTTTTGAAAAAAAAGGCATCATGAAAGTTCAAAACCAGAAAATCAATCACATTAACGAGGATTTCAAATAATAGCAGTTTTTTTTAAGTCTCTGAAGTTGAGAGCTAGAGGGGCAGAAACGGACAGTTTGGTTGAAGGAGGGTGAGGGGTGATTCCAGGAATCAAATTAGAAAGCTTTGAGAAGAGGCCGAGGTAATAAAACATGTTTTCGTTGGAAGTAAAAAACTTGTGCTGCAACTTAATCCAAGTCCTTAAAATGCTGAGGGGCACGGAGATTGTGGACGTTATCACATTATTTCATTAAAGGCCTGAGTACATTATTGGCAAGCTTTAACCAAGGCTGGAGATTTTTGTTCTCCTTGCAGAATAATAAAATAGGCTCCCATTAAATCAATCTGATATCTATTTGTTTACTCTTTATTAAAAAAAAAAGAATTGGACACATATATTGTCATGAAAGGGATCAAAGATTTGAGAAATAAGTATTTAACTGAAAAACAAACCACACTTGTCCCATGTTGGCAAAACTTGGCACCATTGTGATTTAATCTAGGGATATGGGAGAGTATTTTGGTGCTAGTGATCATAATTCAGTTAGATTTAGGATAGTTATGGAAAAGGACAAAGATAGACCAGGAATAAAAGTTCTCAATTGGGGAAAAGCCAATTTTGTTAAGCTGAGAGGTGATTTCGCCAAAGTGGACTGGAAACAGCTACTTGAAGGCAAATCAGTGTCAGAGCAGTGGGAGACATTCAAGGAGGAGTTCCTGAGGGTTCAGAGCAAGTATGTTCCCTTAAAGAAAAAGGATGGGACTAACAAATCTAGAGCCCCTTGGGGATGTCAAGGGACATACAGGGTATGATAAAGAAAAAAAGGGAGGCTTGAGAGATACCAAGGGCTCAATCCTGCAGAAACTCTAGAGCAGTGCAGAAAGTGGAGGGGCGCGGACACAATGGACTGAAATGGCCTCCTTCCGTGCTGTAAATTCCTATGATTCTATGATATCAATCAGTCAGGATTAGTGCAGATTATAAGGTTAGATTTACCATGGTGGCATTTTCAACTTGTTGCCTTCACCAATCAAGGTGAATTTTCAAGATTTATTTTTAAAGTTTCACCTCGTTCAAGAAGATGGATAAAAGTTTCAGAGGAAAAAAGAGTGAGCTTTCATTAAAGATCTTCACATATTGACGTGTTCAGGCAGAAAATGGCCCGCCCCAAATATCACGCTGCATTTCCGCGAGTGTGAACTGTGTTTCCTGCCTCAATGCTAAATAAACAATTTATTTTTATCCAAAACTGTGATGTAAATATTGGACTGATGTCACTGCAGTACATGAAACATCTTAACGCGCTTCACAGGAATGTTATCAAACAAAATTTGACAGAGCCACCTAATGAGATACTAGAACAGGGAGATGGGTTTTAAAGGAGGTGAGTGAGGTTGAGGGAGGGAATTCCAGAGCTTGGGGCTTAAGCAGCTGAAGTCACAGCCACCAATGGTGGTGCGAAGAAAATCGGGGATGTTTTCAAGGAACTAAATTTGGGAAAAGGGAAACTCTATGAACAAGGCACCAGTAACATCTTCCACCCGTCAGTTTGGTACATTTTGTTTTGCCTTACTTTGTACTACTGGCTACTAAAATTAGAAGCAAATGCTTCTGTATGAGTAAAATCTTCTGGGTTTATCCTCAGCATCGTCTAAAATATAAAACTGTGGCAGTAGAGTAGCTACAACACCTCAGTGTTGCAATCGCATTTACATCTCCATTGGAGCTGGGTCATGTTTCCTGCCGCTCCTGTAAGGAACGTTTTGCTCGCAGTTAATGTATTTATGGGGAAGAAGTGATGAACGTGGGAGGGAGCAGGAGAAATAGAAGGTCATGTGAATGAGGGGAAGATAACTTGATAGAAATGGATCAAAAAAGTGGCTAAATATATCAATATTCTCTCTGCTTCAAATTGTAGGGTGAAGATGGTTTACCTGTACAGGGCTGCTGGAATAAAGTAAGTAACATTGAAATGATTTGAAATACTGAACAATTTAAGCATGTTCATGTGTGGCATGTAACATGTCTTCGAACTGACTGGAAGCCACTAGTGTCTGCAGCATGGTCGTTGCTAAGCCTGCTCCTAGCGTAGATACCTGACGCTGCAATCAAATGCTGCAGGGTAAGTCTAGTATTGGCAGCAATTTACTGTAGGATTCCTTTAGATGTTTGATTTCTTCAAGGTTTCCTTTATTGCCAACTTATTAATTACTAATCATAAACAATTTGCTCGCTTTAGCAGTGGTAATTTGATTGTTACAACCTCTGGGACCTTATATAAATTACTCCATCACTCAATGACGAGTTTGGGCTGTAAAATTCTCCCTAATTAAAATTGAGTTTACATACTTGTAGAAGTGCTTATGAATTGTTAAATGCACACCGGACCTGGAACCTACCAGCATTGAATCTGGAATAGCCAATTGCAATGACTGAGAAATATGAACAACAGTTTTATATTTAAAAACTGCACCTTAACATACATGCAGTTGATTTAATATTGCACACTTACAATGTGGGGTGTATAATCTGGGTCAACACCCAGCAGAACAAAATACATTTATTGGCAAATTATGCTTTAATCAGGATTACACAAGTTGAAGTTACTACTCTAAAACATCATCAAATCACTGTACAAAAAATGCAATCTTAACAATGACCGTTTTAAAGTGTTAATGGGGCTTACTCACTGAAACTGAACCACTTGATTTAAAAAAAAATGAATTGCTTGTAATTGATCCATTATACAGAATTTGCTATTTATCAGCTTTATTTTCAGCATGAGAATGCTCTGTCATATAAACTTAAGGTCTGAGCCGAGAAATTATACTACATTCATTCACGTTCAAATGTTTAACACATTTCTGTGAAATGACGCAGTTAATGGACATATTAACCCATTGATTTTAACGTGTTCATTACAATGGGCAAATGGATGTCCTATAACCACAATATAAGAATTATATAGCATAATAATTCGTAAGCTTCTTGGGCTGAGACTCCTGGATAAGATAAACTGAAAATAATGCTTAGAATTTGTTTGGATTAGACTGGGAAGTGGAGAATGTTGCTTTGGTAAGCAGAGAGGAGCCAATGGTTGTGTTTAACCAAGCGATAGGAAGAGATAATGTTCAGGACATAAAAGGGAGAAGTACATATATAAAAAAGGATCAAATTAAATCAGCTTTAATAGCAAATAATAAAAGTGATTAATGTGTAACACTGGCCTCCTTTTCCTCCAAGTTCGGGAATGTGACACTGGCCGAATTCTGTTCCCCTTTAATTGATTGATGATGTGTTCCGCAATGGCTTGGTTTGAAGTGCTGAGGTTTGAACTAACATAGGTTTACTTTTTTTCTTTTTGCAGTGATGATGACCTAACCTCATGAATGGAGTGTGTACATAGAATATTTATTTTTATACAGTTTTTTTTGCAATTATAAAAGTTAACTTTTGCATATTTTAATAAATTCCCATTTTGTATAGATTGTATTAAATCCTGTGTTGTCTGCCACTGTCCTTGTACCTGTGTATTCATCCACTCATTTTGTTGCATTATACAGCAGTATTATTTGCATGATATTTGTGCATAATATAAAGAGCCTCTGTTGCATTATAACTTATTGTATTATATCGATTGGGCTGCACTTAATAGCAGACCTGGTTATTTGAAGTCAATTCCCCAGGCCACCAATTGCAAAATGTATGTGTTCCTGCCAGGGCTGTATTTGTGTCTTGCTTATATAATACTTGTTGCACAAGTGTGCGGAAATGCCAGTGCCTTCAGTGCAAGCAAAATAATTCAATTACTTTTAACAGAGGAAATTGATCAGGGACAGGTGCATTCGATTTTATATTTTTAAGCCAAAAAAGTACAGAGAGATTTATTTTAACTTGTTAAATTCTTAACCATGTGTTGATGCAAAATATCTGAGCCTGTATCAAATAATCACAGATTGTGTCCAGGAGTAACAATAAAAAATGTCACGCTGTTGTCCCAGCATTTTCACACTCGGTATGGTTAATGAGCAAGAACATAATAGCATTGGGCATTAACCTAAGCATTAAATCCTTAGGTACGGCAACACCCGGTAAGAGTTGCATGGTGAGGTGTCAGGTGGTGAAAGTGCCGCGCGATACGACCCCGGATAAACAATAGCCTCTTTCTCTCTCTCTCTGAAGTCGATGTTTAACAGTAGGGCTAGTAGCAGACACCAATGAAGATTTTTATCCTCTGACAGGTTCAACAAAATTGAGACTTTCTGTTTGTTTTCAATTATAATTAAACGATGCAGAGAAATGTCACTAACACTACTGGCAGCTTTTTAGAATTAGCATAAATCTGGTTTACAAGACGTGTACCTTTTACCAAGATGATGACGCACTTCCAGCACGGAATCTGCCCGCCATATTGGATGCTTTCGTGCTCACTTTACATCAGGCCCGGCAATTTCTAGGCCACGGAGTCGGTAATATGAAACCTATTTTATTTCAGCTTTCATAGAATCATAGAACGACACAGCACAGAAGGAGGGCACTCAGCCAATCGTGCCTCTGGTCACTGATCCTTCTGCCGCTGGAAACAGTTTCTCCTTATTTACTCTATCAAAACCGTTCATGATTTTGAACACCTCTATCAAATCTCCTCTTCGCCTTCTCTGCTCTAAGGAGAACAATCCCAGCTTCTCCAGTCTCCCCACATAACTGAAGTCCCTTATCCCCGGTACCATCATAGTAAATCTCCTCTGCTCCCTCTCCCAGGCCCTAACATCCTTCCTAAAGTGTGCTGCCCAGAATTGGACACAATTATGCAGCTGGGGCCTAACCAGAGATTTATATACTTCAGCATAACTTCCTTGTTTTTGTACTCTGTGCTCGATTAATCTGTGCAGGATCCCAAATGCTTTTCTTAGTAACTTTTTTTCTTTAGAAATTACCGTTGGTGGTATTAGCAAATAATTACTATATTTGTATTGCATTCCTTTACAATCTTATCACAAATATTAGCCAGTTTATTTGAAATTTATTTCAAACCGGTTAATGCCTGTAGCAAAACTGTAGACAAGGGAATGTTACATAAATGTGTAAAGTGTTAATCTGTTAATATGCAGAACAGCAGTTTCCAGGCTCATGTTTAGTTTTGGAGTACTCCCGTCTAAAGCTCATATTTGCTTTTCCACATTATCTGATCCCAGATCCCTTCAGTGCCTTCTGCGAAACAGCATTGTCTGTAAGTTTAGTCGTAATTCGTGTCCTATAAATACAGTACACACCTGGCGCTCCACACGATTGGGTCAGCAGAAAGCTGAAATTTTACACTTTTTTACATAAAGTACACAATTCAGCAAAGTGCAGCAGTCAGGACCGCGGATTTGTAAGCGGGTATTGTCTAACCTCAGCTCCTATTTGCTCCAGTGAAAAGTGTGCATGTTTCTGTGCCTGGTTCCGCATGTGTTGTGTGCGGACTTTGCTCATGACTGCCACATTAAAGCGATGAATTTCTGAAGTGATGTATTTACTACTGCCAGGGCCAGACACCATGGCTTAATGCTAAAAAGTAACGAAGTTGGCCAAAAACTGGAATGATTTGAAATGGCTGCAGAGAAACCTTCCCCGACTCCTCGTCACAAAAAAAATAGCTTGACACGGAAATAATGGAGGAACGGAGTGCTGGAAGTTGAGAGTTTGGGAAGATGGCCTCCGCTGTACAGCGTGGGTTATGTGCTGTGCTCGCTGAGATCTGTGGACTGAGCCACTTTCTTCACCACGCTCCCGGGTGGGGCGTGAGGAGCAGCGAAATGTGTGTGTGCATTTTGACTGTGGGACTGAAGGCTCCGTCTTTATTCGGATGGAGCTCGCTCTTTCAGTCCGGCCAGGAACGATCTGTTGAGCAGTTTTTCTATATTTTTGGTAGGCCTTTAACGGAAAGGCCACCATCACTGTGGGTTTTTTTCCTTTCTTCTGAGAAAGTATCAGATAAACACACTGCCAAGAATCAAATGATTCCTTTTAACAGATGTACTTTTAGGGAACTGACCAGAACTGCTGGCGGCTTTAATAATTTTTTTAATGGTGATTTATCAGTGACTTTGTATAGTTCATTTAAATAAATAATTGATATCATCGCCTTTCTTTGCATCAAAACCTGGTGTGTTGTTTTCCCTGTATTTTTCAATGAGTTTTTTTGGAGGGAATGACTTCCGACCCACCCAAGTGTTTAGTTTTGTAAAAGGCGCCATAATATTTTTCAGACAATTGCATTTAGATTTTTTTAAAGCGTCAGGTTTGTTTTAACTTTATACAGGTATGTCAATCAAGAGCTGTGTCCATCAGGCTCACCCCACTGTTTGATTTTCGATGTATGCAGGGCTCATTAATCAATGCAAACATCCCTTTCTGAGGGGCTCATACTAACCGCCCAATGGAAACAATCATCAGTACGTTAAACAAATCGCAGTTGGTCTGCCGAGCAGAAATATTTTTTATGGCCTATGAAGAACATTTTAAATCCACTACTGCATGCTTGATAATTCTGACTTTAGCTATTTTTAACAGATATGATCTATATGGCACATGCCTTTATGATATGGCTGTGTGATGCATCCACTCATTCCTATTTAAGTGATAATTTTAGCTTTTGTAAATCATTGCAGTGTTATGCAAGATAATTAAATTCCATTTTGCAGTAATTCCATGTAATTCATAGAATGATATAGCACAGAAGGAGGTCATTTGGCCCATAGGGCCTGTGCAGGCTCTGGTGGAGCGAATCAGCAAAACTTCTACCCACCAAACACTTCAACAACTAGCGCTGTAGTGTGAGCTCTCTCAATACACCTTTCCACTGCAGTCGTTCCAGTGCATTGGTTGGTTGAATTTGCAAGGTTTTATTATTTATATGTTTTACTGCACTTGAAAACTAAGAAAAAAACGTTTAAATTGTTGTAAAAATTATTATTTCAGCTTTTCTAAATAAATGCAACGAGTTGTGACTTCTGAAAATGTACCTTCTCGATCCAACATGCTCTTGTCTTTGCGGAATGCTTTCACATTCTGAAAAGACTTGGGGACTTGTCATTTTTTTATCTTCTGCTTTTGCTCCAAGTATCTTTGGGAGCTCCTAAAACAAGAACTTTTATTGTTACAGGAGTCACTTTTTTTTTTAGAATTGGGGATAGAATCATCACAATAGCTGCAGAAATAATCTGGGCTATGCATTCATTTTTTAGTGGCCCGTTTTAATTGCAACATATCATTTTACATTTATGATGCCTAATTTATTTTTTAAAGCTATTGATTTAATTAAAAACATTTGTTGAATTGTATACCTTAGCATTATCAATTTCAAGGAAAGACATTTACAAAAATTTTATATTGAGATTCGCTTTTGTAGCATAAGATGTATGATACTATAAAAATACTTGTAAATGAACTTGTATTATATTTTTTGAGTTTATTATGTGAAGCGTATTGAAGGAGATCAGTAAATGTGACTCCAATTTCCAGTTTAATTTTTGTGAAGCATTAGAGGTCCGAATGTTAATACTGTTTACTGACTGATTCAATTTGCAGAATGGTCACCTTTACTAATGGCATGCAGCATCTTGGATTGTATAGATCCTCACCTTTTTAAGAAATCTATTTTTCAAAAGAACTGATAGCGTTTGGTCTGCAGTAAGCTGGGCGTGCCTGCACCTTTTGTGCCGGTAACGCTCCCGCTGTGTGTGGGACCCTGGCTGATCTGACAGCACCATTTATTTTCCCTTGCGAGACTGTAAAGGACTTTTGCTTCTGCGATGGATAATCTGTGACTTAAGACAAAATTTGGCTTGTCTGCTTTGTGTCTGTTATATCATATCTGCTGTATAGAATATAAAATTTTCAAAGTGAAACACTACTTTGTGGTTTCTTTATTGATGATAATAAACTGAGATGCGGCAGCTGAATTGTGTCAGCCTCTTGTTGACATTGCAAGTATGATGTCACAACCTCCCACCTTTCCCTCGCTGGGAGTGGGACTCTCAGATTTTGGTTTAAAATGTCACCTACTTTGGAGTAATGGACTTAAAAAATCAACACATCCACAAGGAAAGATTTGGCTGTGGCCTCCAAAACATCAAAGTGAGGCCCACAGACACCAGTAGGTTGAAAGCCTTACAAAATTGGAGTTCAGAGAAGGTTCACTCGGTTGATTCCTGAGATGAAGGGGTATGAAGAAAGGTTGAACAGTTTGGACCTATACTCATTGGAGTTTGGAAGAATGAGAGGTGATCTTATTGAAACATATGAGATATTGAGGGGGCTCTATTATGTCTGCAATTACCCTCGAATAACTCCACGAGGCCTTGTACTGTGAGTAAGAGCTGTGTGACTTCAGTCCATTTAATACAACTATAAAGTGAGGGGCAGCATGGCTGACTGCCTTTTATATGCCCCTGGGCAGGAAACCCCTGGGGCTTCTGTAAAGTCCTGTCCCCTCAGTACAGATTCACACGAGGCATGTAGTGAAGTCAAGGTCACTCTGGACCTGCACCTTTATTTCACAGCTCTGGAATGCTGCACTTGCCTGAGACCTGTCCTTATATACCTGTCTGGGACAGATATCCAGTGTCTCCTGCAAGTGCACCCCTGGTGGTAAGGTATGCTGGTGGTTACAGGTCATATCTTATTACAGTCATGTATAGCATGTTAGGATACAGTTATATATAATAATGTAAGATACATGACATCACCCTCCCCCAAGGTCTTATAGTCTTTATAGGTTCAGTCTCTCAGGTGGTCTACGCTCTCGCGTGGAGCGTCTGAGTTGTGGTTCAGTTGTTTGCCTTGGTGTCTGTTTTTCTTTGGGTGTGGTTGCTGGTATCTCGCCTGGGCTGTCTGTTTCGATTGGTGTGATTGTTGACTCGCCTGGGCAGTCTGTTGGGATTGCCCTTTCCTCAGGTTGTTCCCTCTGTCTGTCCACCAGGCGTGGTGCGAGTTCCACATTGTAGTCTGCCTCTGGTTCCGCAGTGTTGTTGGTAAATCTGCTTTTGACTTGGTCTACATGCCTCCGGCAGGTTTTGACATTGTCCATTTGTACTACCAGTAGCCTGTTTCCTTCCTTGCCCGTTACTGTCCCTGCAAGCCATTTGGGACCCCTGCAATAGTTTAGTACAAACACTTTGTCCTCTATCTCATTCCATCTCCCCCTGGAATTTCTGTCATGGTACTCAGTCAGCATACGGCGCTTTGCCTCAACGATTTCGTGCATGTCTGGGAGGATTAATGAGAGCCTTGTTTTTAAAGTCCTTTTCATCAACAGTTGCGCGGGGGGAATCCCAGTCAATGAGTGCAGACGAGATCTGTATGCCAGCAGCAGTCGCGATAGGCGACCCTGCAGTGTGGGACCTTGGAGTTTAAGCATGCCTTGTTTAATGATTTGCACTGCTCTCTCTGCCTGGCCGTTGGAGGCCAGCTTGAACGGTGCTGTCTTGACGTGATTTATGCCGTGGTCAATTATAAAATCTTGGAATCCTGCGCTGGTGAAGCATGGACCATTGTCACTGACCAATATGTCAGGGATTCCGTGCGTTGCAAACATGGTTGCAAGGCTCTCCACAGTGGTGGAGGTTGTGCTCGAGTTTAAAATGGTGCACTTTGATCCACTTTGAAAATGCATCTACAACTACAAGGAACATTTTGCCCATGAATGGGCCCGCATAGTCTATGTGCACCCGCGACCACGGTTTGGTAGGCCAGGGCCAGGGACTCAGGGGAGCCTCCCTGGGGGCATTGCTGAGTTGGGCACAAATGGTGCACCTTCGGACGCAGAGCTCCAAGTCCGCATCAATACCAGGCCACCAGACATGGGATCTGGCTATGGCCTTCATGAGAACGATCCCCGGGTGCATAACTACTCGGCTGCCCCACATCAGGCAGTCTGCTTGTAGTGATAGCTCATGCATGCGCCTGTGAAAGGGTTTTAATTCCTCGGGGCAGGCATCGTGAGCCTCTGCCCAGTCACCGGTTCGAACACATCTTTTTACTAAGGATAACGTGGGGTCGCTGGCCGTCCAGGCTCTGATTTGGCGAGCCGTCATGGGCGAACCTGTGGACTCAAAGGCATTGATTGCCATGACTATCTCACAGTCCTGTTCGTCAGACCCTTCCGTGGTCACCAGGCGTAGCCTGCTGAGCGCGTCGGCACAGTTGTTTGTGCCTGGTCTGTGTCTTATGGTATAGTCGTAGGACGCCAGCATGAGTGCCCACCGTTGAATTTGCGGCGAGGCGTTGGCGTTTATTGCCTTGTTCTCGGATAGGAGGGACGTGAGGGGCTTGTGGTCGGTTTCTAACCTGAACTTGGCCCCGAAAAGGTATTGGTGCATCTTTTTGACACCGTACACGCACGCGAGCGCCTCCTTCTCTACCATTCCGTACCCGCGCTCCGCCCATGAAAGTGACCTGGAGGCATAAGCTATGGGTTGTAATTTGCCCGCACTATTGACATGTTGTAAAACATACCCGACCCCATACGCTGACGCATCGCATGTGAGAACTAGCTTTTTACCTGGATCAAAGAAAGTCAAAACACTGTTGGAACACAGAAAGTTGCGTGCCTTATTGAAGGCGCGTTCCTGGGCGTCCCCCCAAAACCAATCGCACCCCTTCCTGAGTAGCACGTGGAGAGGCTCCAGCAGCATGCTTAAGTTCTGCATAAAGTTCCCAAAGTAATTGAGTAGCCCGAGAAAGGCGCGCAGTTCCGAGACATTCCGGGTGCCAGGAGAATTGCTTCTGTTTTGGACTCTGTTGGGCGGATTCCATCAGCGGCAATCCTTCTGCCCAAAAATTCAACCTCTGGTGCGAGAAACAGGCACTTGGATTTCTTAACTACCCGATCCAAATGCTTTAGTACTTCCTCCAAATTACGGAGATGGGAGTCGGTGTCCCTGCCTATGTTAAGTATGCTGTCTTGAAATACAACCATCCCCAGGATGGACTTGAGCAGACTCTCCATGTTGCGCTGGAATATGGCAGCTGCCGATCTGATGCCGAATGGGCATCGATTGTACATGAAAAGGCCTCGATGTGTGTTGATGGTGGTGAGTAGCTTGGACTCCTCGGTCAATTCTTGCATCATATACGCAGATGTGAGGTCTAGTTTTGAGAAGTTTACCTCCAGCCAATGTGGCAAATAAGTCCTCCGCTCTGGGCAGCGGGTATTGGTCCTGTAGGGAGACTCTGTTTATGGTAGATTTGTAGTCCCCACAGATTCGTAAGCATCCATCAGGCTTCATGACTGGGACGATGGGACTTGCCCAGTCACTAAATTCCACAGGTGATATAATGCCTTCCTGCAGAAGCCTGTCTAGTTCGTGTTCAATCTTTCCCCTCATCACATAGGGTACAGCTCTGGCCTTGTGATGGATCGGTCTAGCATCCTGTGTGATGTAGATTTTGACTTTGGCCCCTTTGAAAGTGCCCACACCTGGCTGAAAGAGATGTTCAAATCGCTTTATAACTGTTGAGCAGGAGGTCCGTTCCTCTAATGACATGGCATGAACATCATCCCATTTCCAGTTTAGTTTTGCCAGCCAGCTTCTCCCCAGCAGTGCTGGGGGGTCTCCGGGGACAATCCACAGGGGAAGTCGGTTCACTGTCCCTTTGTGTGTGACAGAGGGCATGGCGCTGCCGAGGACTGGTACAATTTCTTTGGTGTCGGTCCTTAGTTTGGTGTCGATCCTTGTGAGTTTTGGTCTGTCTCTTTTATGCGGCCACCCAGTTGTTCAAATTGTTGAGCGCCCATGAGAGATTGACTCGCTCCCGTATCCAGTTCCATGTTGACAGGTATCCCGTTGAGTAGGACCCTCATCATTATAGGAGGCGTCTTGTTGTAGGAGCAGCGGCCATTGATCGTGTTGACCCGCTGTACATCGGTGTCCCGGGTACTGTCCCCACCGTCTTCTGATCTGCTTTCCGACCCATCCAATTCGTATACCAGCCGAGCTGCTGTTTCTTTGCACATGCGGGCCAGATGCCCTGTATATTCACAGTTCCTGCAAACAGCCTGCTGAAATCAACATTCCCTTGATGAGTGCCCACCCCCACACCTCCAGCACAGACCGTTTCCATTGTTTCCAAAGAATGAGCTGCGTCTGGCTGATCTCCCTTGAGCTTTTCTCAGTCTGTAGTTGATTGCTCGCATGGTGGGTTGATGAGGTGTGAGCGGCCGTTCCTGTGGCCCTTGATGGCTTCTGGCGCCACTGCCTGCTGTCGAGGGCCTGTTCTCCCGGTTTTGTTTGTGTGTGGTGGTAGCAGCTTGTTTCACGCTGTGAACTTCTTGTTCCGATATTTCGTTCGTTGTCGTACCTGCATTGTAAATCAACCTCGTTTCTTCTTCCCCTGCCAAGAATGTCTGTGCAACCAGTGCTGCTGCCTCTAAGGTCAGGTTCTTGGTCTCTATGGGCTTTCGGAATATGCCTGCGTGGCTTATTCCTTCAATGAAAAAATCTCTCGGCATTTCTCTCCTCAGTTCATCGGAGAACTCACATAAACTAGCCAACCTCCGAAGTTCCGCCACGAAGTTGGGTATGCTCTGGCCCACACAGAGTCTGTAATTGTAGAACCTGTGTCTGGCCATATGTAGGCTGCTCGCTGGCTTCAGGTGGTCTCTTACCAGTGTGCTCATTTCTTCAAACAACTTGCTTGCTGGTTTCTCGGGTGCCAGCAGATCCTTTATTAAAGCGTATGTTTTCAAGCCACAGCTGGTCAAGAGATGGGCTCTTCTCTTGTCTGCCTTATCGTCGCCTAACCAGTCTTTGGTTACAAAGCTTTGCTGGAGCCTTTCTATAAAGTCCTCCCAATTGTCTCCAGCATTGTACTTTTCATCTGATCCGTTGTTCGCCATTCTGTGGATTCTGTAATCCCGTAACTCGTCGCCACTGTAAAGTCCTGTCCCCTCAGTACAGATTCACACGAGGCATGTAGTGAAGTCAAGGTCACTCTGGACCTGCACCTTTATTTCACAGCTCTGGAATGCTGCACTTGCCTGAGACCTGTCCTTGTATACCTGTCTCTTGCAAGTGCACCCCTGGTGGTAAGGTATGCTGGTGGTTACAGGTCATATCTTATTACAGTCACATATAGCATGTTAGGATACAATTATATATAATAATGTAAGATACATGACAGCTTCCAACAGCAGCGCCCTCAGGTGGTACATTGTACATAGTTACATAGTGAATACAAAGAATTTGCATACATGACATAATTCCCCCCCAAAGTCTTCGATGAGAGTTGATTACAGGTTAAGGCGACCCAGAGCCCTGCACTTCCTGGTTGACCGTCTGAGTGTCGCTTCTGGCCTGGGTGAGTTGGTTGGGCCACTGCTGTCTTGCAGCGTGACTGGTTGGGCTGGACTGTTGGGGATGGTGGGATTATCTTCGTGGTTAGCAGCGAGGTCTGTTGTCAACTGGGCGTGTGTCGGTGGGTCTCAGAAGATGAGATTCTCTTCCGGTGGTTCCTGGTTATCTGTGTATCATAATTTGGTTTGGTCCAAATGTTTTCTGCACATTTGGCCGTTAAGCAGTTTTACAACAAACACTATTCCTCTCGTCGGCTAATACAGTGCCGGCGACACATTTGGGGCCCTGACTATAATTCAGCACAAACACAGGGTCATTTACAGTGATGTCACGTGATACAGCCGTGCGATCATGGTACATGTTTTGCTGACAACGCCTGGTTTCCACCTGATCAATGAGGTCAGGATGTTCTAAGGAGAGCCTGATTTTGAGTGCTCGTTTCATTAGTAATTCTGCAGGGGGAACGTAAGGGGTCGTATCCCAGAAACATAGAAAATAGGTGCAGGAGCAGGCCATTCAGCCCTTCGAGCCTGCACCGCCACTCAATAAGATCATGGCTGATCATTCCCTCAGTACCCCTTTCCTGCTTTCTCTCCATACCCCTTGATCCCCTTAGCCGTAAGGGCCATATCTAACTCCCTCTTGAATATATCCAATGAACTGGCATCTCTGCGGCAGGGAATTCCACAGGTTAACAACTCTCTGAGTGAAGAAGTTTCTCCTCATCTCAGTCCTAAATGGCCTACCCCTTATCCTAAGACTATGTCCCCTGGTTCTGGACTTCCCCAACATCAGGAACATTCTTCCCGCATCTAACCTGTCCAGTCCCGTCAGAATCTTATACGTTTCTATGAGATCCCCTCTCATCCTTCTAAACTCCAGTGAATAAAGGCCCAGTTGATCCAGTCTCTCCTCATTGTCAGTCCAGCCATCCCTGAAATTAGACTAGTGAACCTTCGCTGCACTCCCTCAATAGCAAGAAGGTCCTTCCTCAGATTAGGAGAC
The DNA here is from genome assembly GCF_044704955.1 of Pristiophorus japonicus. Lineage (NCBI taxonomy): Eukaryota > Metazoa > Chordata > Chondrichthyes > Pristiophoridae > Pristiophorus > Pristiophorus japonicus. The sequence continues at coordinate 3,972,474 of NC_091998.1, read as the reverse complement.
CAAAACTGAACACAATATTCCAGGTGAGGCCTCATTAAGGCCCTGCACAACTGCAGTAAGACCTCCCTGCTCCTGTACTCAAATCCCCTAGCTATGAAGGCCAACATACCATTTGCCTTCTTCACCGCCTGCTGTACCTGCATGCCAACTTTCAGTGACTGATGAACCATGACACCCAGGTCTTGTTGCACCTCCCCTTTTCCTAATCTGCCGCCATTCAGATAATATTCTGCCTTTGTGGTTTTGCCCCCAAAGTGGATAACCTCATATTTATCCACATTATACTGCATCTGCCATGCATTTGCCCACTCACCTAACCTGTCCAAGTCACCCTGCAGCCTCTTAGTGTCCTCCTCACAGCTCACACCGCCACCCAGTTTAGTGTCACCTGCAAACTTGGATATATTACACTCAATTCCTTCATCTAAATCGTTAATGTATATTGTAAAGAGCTGGGGTCCCAGCACTGAGCCCTGCGACACTCCACTAGTCACTGCCTGCCATTCTGAAAAGGACCCATTGATCCTGACTCTCTGCTTCCTGTCTGCCAACCAGTTCTCTATCTACGTCAGTACATTACCCCCAATACCATGCGCTTTGATTTTGCACACCAATCTCTTGTGCGGGACCTTGTCAAAAGCCTTTTGAAAATCCAAATACACCACATCCACTGGTTCTCCCTTGTCCACTCTGCTAGTTACATCCTCAAAAAATTCCAGAAGATTCGCCAAGCATGATTTCTCTTTCATAAATCCATGCTGACTTGGACCGATCCTGTCACTGCTTTCCAAATGCGCTGCTATTTCATCCTTAATGATTGATTCCAACATTTTCCTCACTACTGATGTCAGGCTAACCAGTCTATAATTACCAATTTTCTCTCCTTTTTTAAAAAGTGGTGTTACATTAGCTACTCTCCAGTCCATAGGAACTGAGCTAGAATTGATAGACTGTTGGAAAATGATCACCAATGCATCCGCTATTTCTAGGGCCATTTCCTTAAGTCCTCTGGGATGCAGACTATAAGGCCCCGGGGATTTATCAGCCTTTGATCCCATCAATTTCCCTAACACAATTTCCCGCCTAGTAAGGATATCCTTCAGTTCCTCCTCACTAGACCCATTGTCCCCTAGTACATTTGGAAGGTTATTTGTGTCTTCCTTCGTGAAGACAGAACCGAAGAATTTGTTCAGTTGGTCTGCCATTTCTTTGTTCCCCATTATGAATTCACCTGAATCCGACTACAAGGGACCTACGTTTGTCTTCACTAATCTTTTTCTCTTCACATATTTATCGAAGCTTTTGCAGTTTTTATGTTCCCTGCAAGCTTCCTCTCGTACTCTATTTTCCCCCTCTTAATTAGACCCTTTGTCCTCCTCTGAATTATAAATTTCTCCCAGTCCTCAGGCTTGTTGCTTTTTCTAGCCAATTTATATGCCTCTTCCTTGGTTTTAACACGATCCTTAATTTCCCTTGTTAGCCACAGTTGAGCCACCTTCCGCGTTTTTTTATTTTTACTCCAGACAGGGATGTGATCTTTAAATGTTTGCCATTGCTTATCCACCATCAACCCTTTAAGTATCCTTTGCCAGCCTATTCTAGCCAATTCACGCCTCATACCGTCGAAGTTACCTTTCCTTAAGTTCAGGACCCTAGTTTCCGAATTAACTGTCACTCTCCACCTTAATAAAGAATTCTACCATATTATGGTCACTCTTCCCCAAAGGACCTCGCACAACAAGATTGCTAATTAGTCCTTTCTCATTACACATCACCCAGTCTAGGATGGCCAGCTCTCTAGTTGGTTCCTCGACATATTGGTCTCGAAAACCATCCCTAATACACTCCAGGAAATCCTCCTCCACCGCATTGCTACCAGTTTGGTTAGCCCAATCAATATGTAGATTAAAGTCGCCCATGATAACTGCTGTACCTTTATTGCACACATCCCTTATTTCTTCTTTGATGCTGTCCCCAACCTCACTACTACTGTTTGGTGGCCTGTACACAACTCCCACTAGCGTTTTCTGCCCTTTGGTATTCCGTAGCTCCACCCATTCCAATTCCACATCATCCAGGCTAATGTCCCTCCTTACTATTGCATTAATTTCCTCTTTAACCAGCAAGGCCACCCCGCCTCCTTTTCCTCTCTGTCTATCCTTCCTAAATGTTGAATACCCCTGGATGTTGAGTTCCCAGCCTTGGTCACCCTGGAGCCATGTCTCCGTGATGCCAATTACATCATATCCATTAACTGCTGTCTGCTCAGTTAATTCGTCCACTTTATTCCGAATACTCCTCGCATTAGGGCACAGAGTCTTCAGGCTTGTCTTTTTAACACACTTTGCCCCTTTAGAATTTTGCTGTAATGTTGCCCTTTTTGTTTTTTGCTTTGGGTTTCTCTGCCCTCCACTTTTACTATTCTCCTTTCTATCTTTTGCTTCTGCCTCCATTTTATTTCCCTCTGCATAGGTTCCCATCCCCTGCCATATTAGTTTAACTCTTCCCCAACAGCACTAGCAAACACTCTCTCTAGGACATTGGTTCCGGTCCTGCCCAGGTGCAGACCGTCCGGTTTGTACTGATCCCACCTCCCCCAGAACAGGTTCCAATGTCCCAGGAATTTGAATCCCTCCCTTGTGCACCACTCCTCAAGCCACGTATTCATTTGAGCTATCCTGCGATTCCTACTCCGACTAGCACGTGGCACTGGTAGCAATTCTGAGATTACTACTTTTGAGGTCCTACTTTTTAATTTAGCTCCTAGCTCCCTAAATTCGTTTGGTAGGACCTCATCTCGTTTTTTACCTATATCATTGGTACCAATGTGCACCACGACATCTGGCTGTTCACCCTCCCTTTTCAGAATGTCCTGCACCCGCTCTGAGACATCCTTGACCCTTGCACCAGGGAGGCAACATACCATCCTGGAGTCTCGGTTGCGGCTGCAGAAACACCTATCTATTCCCCTTACAATCGAATCCCCTATCGCTATAGCTCTCCCACTCTTTTTCCTGCTCTCCTGTGCAGCAGAGCCACCCACGGTGCCATGAACTTGGCTGTTGCTGCTCTCCCCTGATGAGTCATCCCCCTCAACAGTACCCAAAGCGGTGTATCTGTTTTGTCGGGGGATGATCGCAGGGGACTCCTGCACTACCTTCCTTGCACTGCTCTTCCTGTTGGTCACCCATCCCCTATCTGGCTGTGTACCCTTTACCTACAGTAAGACCAACTCGCTAAACGTGCTATTCACGTCATTCTCAGCATCCTAGATGCTCCAGAGTGAATCCACCCGCAGCTCCAGTGCCGCAATGCGGTCCGTCAGGAGCTGGAGGCGGACACACTTCCCGCACACGTCGTCGTCAGGGACACCGGAAGCGTCCCTGACTTCCTACATATTACAGGAGGAGCATAACACGTGTCCGAGCTGTCCTGCCATGACTTAACCCCTAATTTGGCAACAACAATGCTAAAGGTTACTTAATGATCAAGAAAAGAAATAAGAAAAGCTACTTATCAATCACTTATCCCCTTGGCTGTGATGTCACCTTTCAATTTCTTTCTACTTTTTTGCCTTCTCACCCTGCTGCAGCTGCACCGGCTGGCCTCTCCGACTCTGCTCCCTGGACTCACGCCTCTCCGATTCCATGAATTGCTCGAGTGTGGGCCTTTTATCGGTCGCCGCTGACTCTGCTCCTGTAGCTGAGCAGTACCCGGGACAGGCGAGTTTGTAAGGAGCCTTCCATGAACGTTTCAAGCTCTGCTTTATGGTTTGGACTGCCGGCTTGAACGGGGCTGATCTGACATGCTTGATGCCATTACGGGTCATGACTTCATTGAATTCCGAGCTGGTGAAGCACGGACCATTGCTGCTGACAAGAATATCGGGTCAGCCATGAGTGGCAAACATGGTCCTGAGGCTTTCAATGGTGGCTACAGACGTGCTGGATGCCATTATTACACATTCAATCCATTTGGAGTAGGCGTCCACAACAACCAGGAACATCTTTCCCAGAAAGGGGCCCACATAATCCACATGGATCCTGGACCATGGTTTTGAGGGTCAGGGCCAGAGACTAAGTGGAGCCTCCCTGGGAGCATTACTCAGTTGTGAGCATGTGTTACAATGGTGCACGCACGACTTCAGGTCCGAGTCAATGCCGGGCCACCAGACGTGGGACCTGGCGATAGCCTTCATCATGACTATGCCAGGTGGGTCCTGTGTAGGTCACGTATGAAGGTTTCCCTGCCTGTCTTTGGCAAGGTAACGTGGTTGCCCCATAAGAGGCAATCTGAATGGATCGACATTTCGTCGTTACGACAGTGAAACGGCTGGATCTGGTCTTGCAAGTCTCTAGGAACAGCTGACCAGCTCCCATTGAGAACACAACTTTTTACAAGGGATAGCAGAGGATCTTGGCTGGTACAGGTCTTAATTTGGCGGGCCGTTATGGGTGACCCTTCACTATCAAAGGTATCCATGGCTAGTAGCAGGTCTACCGACTGCGCTGTTTCTACCCCGGTGGTGGGCAACAGTAGTCGGCTGAGAGCATCGGCGCAGTTTTCAGTGCCTGACCTGTGGCGGATCACATAGTCGTAGGCCAACAGTCTTAGTGCCCATCTTTGGATTCGAGACGAAGCATTGGTGTTTATGCCTTTGTTTTCCGAAAACAGTGAGATTAGGGGCTTGTGGTCCGTCTCTAACTTGAATCTGAGTCCAAACAAATATTGGTGCATCTATTTTTACACCATAAACACAGGCTAAAGCCTCCTTTTCGACCAGGCTGTAGCCTCTTTCGGCCTTTGATAGGCTTCTGGATGCATATCCAACTGGTTAGAGCTTACCAATGCATTGGCTTGCTGCAAAACACACCCGACACCATACGACGACGCATCACATGCTAAAACTAGACGTTTACATAATACCAGCAACTTATTCGAACACAGCAGGTTTCTGGCCTTCTCACAGGCGGCCTCTTGATTTTTACCCCAAGCCCAGTCATTTCCCTTACTAACAGCTTGTGCAACAGTTCCAGCAGCTCTGAAAAAAAGTTACCGAAATAGTTGAGTTCCAGGAACGAGCACAGCTCCGTTACATTTTGTGGTGAGGGAGCATTCCTGATGGCCTCTGTCTTTGAGTCCGTGAGTCTGATGCCGTCTGCCGCAATCACCCTCCCCAGGAATTCTACTTCTGGCGCCAGGAAGACACATTTGGATCATTTCAACTGGAGTCCAACTCTGTTTAGTCGACTTAAAACTTCTTCCAGGTTGTGCAGGTGTTCGGAGGTGTCGCGGCCAGCGATTTAGGATGTCATCCTGAAATATGACGGTGTGTGGAACCGATTTCAACAGGTTTTCCATGTTTTTTTTTAATATGGCTGCAGCCGAGCGAATCCTGAACGGGCACCTGTGGTACACGAACAGTCCTTTGTGTGTGTTAATGCATGTTAATTTTTTCGACGGCTCAACCGGCTCCTGGGTCATGTAAGCAGAGGTTAGATCCAGCTTGGTGAACGCCTTTCCCCCTGCTAATGTCGCGAAAAGGTCATCGGCTTTGGGTAGTGGGTACTGGTCCTGTAACGAGACTCGGTGGATCGTTACCTTGTAGTCGCCGCAGATTCCATGCCATCGCTCTTTAGTACCAGAACAATCGGGCTGGCCCACTCGTTGAACTCGACTTGCGCTATGATTCCCTCGCATTGAAGTCTGTCCAATTCAATCTACACTTTCTCCCTCATCATGTAGGGGACCACTCGAGCCTTGTGATGAATGGGCCGTAACTCGGGGACCAAGTGGATCTGTACTTTGGCGCCTGTGAGGTTGCTGATGCCTGGTTCAAATAAAGATGGGAACTTGCTCAGCACTTGAGCACAGGAAGCATTGTCTACTGACGATAATACTTTGACTTCCCAGTTCCACCGAATCTTCCCCATCCAGCTTCTGCCAGGCAGCGTTGGCCCGTCACCTGGTACAACCCACAGTGGCAGCTCGTGTGCCTCTCCATCATAGGATACTTTTACGTTCACACTGCCAATAACTGGTATCAGTTCCTTGGTGTAAGTGCGCAGATTTATCTGAATCGGGCTCAGCTTGGGTCTTTGTTGTTGCCCCACAGCCTTTCAAATGCCTTCTGGCTCACAATTAACTGACTCGCCCCCGTGTCCAGCTCCATGGATACAGGAACGCCATTTAATTTGACTTTTATCATCTTGGGAGGACTTTTTGTGGAGAAGGTGTGCACCCCGCCCACTGCTTTCTTGGGCTGAGTTGCCTCTGTAGCTTGTCCTTTGTGATCCATGCTGAATCAGGACTCTTCTGCCGACTCCACTGCCACACGGTGAGTCGCAGTATGTTTGCACATTCGCTGGAGGTGGCCCCTTGTTCTGCAGCTTTTGCACGCAAAGTCTTTAAATCGACATTGATGGGCCCCATGATTACCCCCCGCAACGTCAACATTGTGTTAATGATTTCGCATTTACACCCCTTGGTGGCCTAGCAGCAGTAGGCATGTAGGCTCTGCTCTGTACAGTTCTTATTAGTTCAACAGTTCTGCCTGCAATCGGCATAATTTTAAATACAGTACTTGCCAGTGAGCTCCGATTCTGGTAGGAAGTTATCTGTATGGTAGTGCGACTCAAGGACATGAACGCCTGGTTTATGGTGGTGGCATTCTTCAGGTCAATGGTTTCGGCAGCCAGTAGCTTGTGAAGGATATCCTCATGGCCTATGCCCATCACAAAAGCGTCTCGCAATGCATCGTTCAAAAATCCCGCGAATTTACATGGTCCTGCGAGCCGTCTTAAGTCGGTGATATATTTGGCCACGCCCTAGCCCACCGGGCAGCGGTGTGTGTCGAAGCGATACCTGTTCCTCAGAATCCTTCATTCCCTTATCGTTCAAAAATCTATCTCCACCTTAAATATATTCAATGACCCAGCCTCCACAGCTCTCAAAGGGTCGTGAATCTTTGGAATTCTTTGGAATAACCTGGCCGTTAAGATGCTCTCCGTTGGTTTGAGGTATTCCCGAATCAGCGTGTGCAGCTCTGCGTATGACTTCTCCGTTGGTTTCACTTGTGCAAGCAGACCCCTGATGAGGCCGTAGACCGTGGAACCGCAGCTGGTCAAAAGAATCGCCCTGCGATTTCCTTCCATTACCTCGCCATCCAGGTTGTTGGCCACGAAGTACTGGTCAAGCCGCTCGATAAAGGCTTCCCAATCTTCACCCTCTGCATATTTTTCTAAAACACCAATGGCAGCCATGACTGCGTAAAAGTTTGTGATCTGTAACTCATCGCCAGTTATTATGTCTGCAATTACCATCGAATAACTCCACGAGGCCTTGTACTGTGCGTAAGAGCTGTGTGACTTCAGTCCGTTTAATACGACTGTAAAGTGAGGGGCAGCTTGGCTGACCATAGTTTCAAAATAAGAGGTCGCCCATTTAAAACGGAGATGAGGAAGAATTTCTTCTCTGGGGTAGAGAATTCCAAAGATTCACGACCCTTTGGGAGCTGTGGAGGCTGGGTCATTGAATATATTTAAGGTGGAGATAGATTTTTGAACGATAAGGGAATGATGGGTTCTGAGGAACAGGCAGGGAAGTAGAGTTGAGGCCAGGATCTTACTGAATGGCGGAGCAGGCTCCAGGGGCCAACTGGCTGAGTCCTGCTCCTATTTCTTATGTTCTTAAAATCGATGGCAGACAGTGTGTGTGAGGTTTGGAGGCGACCTTACAACATTGGACAATCTCCTGTTCCAGCACCTTTGTAACTAGAGCAAGCAGCTGCCTATTGCAAGGTGGAGTTCCAGTGATGGACGCCTGTCTGGGAATCGGAGTTCCAAGCCCAGTCTGGCTGGTGTTTTACGCTCAGAATTTCCCCCAGAAGACTCTGTGCGGTTTGTCGGAGAACAAACTGACCCTGCTCCCAAGCAGCAGCTGCAGATTGAGGGATAAATGGCCGATGGAGATTTACAATCACAACTTCCCCACCTATAAATCCGAAACAACATTACAATGTACTCAATTTATTTTGCATCATCATTGGCAGCATCAAAGGAAATGACTGAACATAGGGCAGTAATCAAATGGCATTGCATCAAGTTAATATTCCTCCTCCCTCCGCTCCTCACTGTCTCAAAATCAAGATGCATCAGTGGATGGCAATGCAGCCACCGGTCCCTCTCCCATTCGAACTCATTCTCTCCCAGGACCTCAAACCTTCCCTCTGTCCTCGCTTCCCCTTTAAACCCTGAGCGTTGTTCCGCTGGATTGTAACTTTGCCGATTACACTGCACTATCTTCACCTCGGTTTCTCAATATTCATTCTTAAATGGTTAACTTCGGAGGCATCGAGCTTCATGAAGACTGATATGTCCTTATGTACAAATGCACGCAAGGCCCATACTTGAGAGAAGGTCACTGTGACCAGTAACCTTTATTCCAGCACTGAAGTGATGAAGGTGGGTGGAGCTTCCCCTTTTATACCTGAAAGTTCAGGTTAGGAGTGTCTCCCACAAGCTCACCACCGAGTGGTCAGTGATCTCACGGTGTACAACTTAGGTCAGTTTATACATGGATTACAATGACAGTTGAATACATGACATCACCTCCCCCCCCCCCCCCCAAAGTCTTATTGGGATCACAGGTTAAGTCTCTCTGATGGTTTACGCTCCCTTGTAGAGCGCCTGAGTTGGGGTTCCGGTTGTTGGGCGCTGACCTGAGTGTCTGCTGTTTGCGGTGCCTCAGGCCTGTCCGGACTGCCCACAGTGACTGGGCTCTCCTCCACTTGGTTCCGGTGTTTGGTCACCTGTGGTGGAGTGAACTCTACATCGTATTCTTCCTCTGCTTCTTCTCTGGGGTTGTTCAACCTCCTTTTTGTTTGATCCACGTGTTTGAGGCAGATTTGTCCATTGATAAGTTTAACTACCAGAATCATATTCCCCTCTTTGGCAATCACAGTGCCTGCGAGCCATTTGGGCCCTGCAGCGTAGTTGAGGACAAAGACAGGGTCATTGACATCAATACATCGCGCCCTCGCATTCCTGTCATGGTAGTCATATTGTGACCAGCGCCTGCTCTCAACAATTTCTTTCATGGTGTGTAAAAGGGATTTTACACCCCACCAAAAAGGACGCTCATGGTTTTGAGTGTCCTTTTCATTAGCAGCTCTGCGGGTGGAACCCCTGTGAGTGAGTGTGGTCGGGATCGATTGGCCAACAGGAGGCGTGATAAGTGGCTTTGTAGGGAACCCCCTTGGATTCTGAGCATCCCCTGTTTGATTATCTGCACTGCTCGTTCCGCCTGGCCGTTTGAGACCGGCTTGAACAGTGTCATTCTGACATGGTTGATACCATTTCCTGCCATGAAGTCCTGGAATTCAAAGCATGGGCCATTGTCGCTGACCAAGACGTCCGGTAGACCATGGGTGGCGAACATTGCCCGTAGACTTTCTACTGTGGCAGAGGATGTGCTTGAATTGAGAATGTCACACTCGATCCATTTGGAGTAGGCTTCGACGACAACCAAAAACATTTTTCCCATGAAGGGACCTGCATATTCCACATGGATGCATTACCATGGCTTGGCGGACCAGGACCAGGGGCTAAGGGGGGCTTCCCTGGCCGCATTGCCCAGTTGGGCACATGTGTTGCACCTGCGAACACAAAGTTCCAGGTCTGCATCTACCCCTGGTCGCCAAACGTGTGACCTGGCAATTGCCTTCATCATGATAATGCCCGGGTGCTCCTTGTGGAGTTCTCGGATGAACACCTCTCTGCCCATCTGGGGCATGAGTACTCGATTTCCCCACAGTAGGCAACCGGCCTGAATTGAGAGTTCATCCTTGCGCCTGTGAAATGGTTTAAATTCCTCAGAGTATGCCCCGTACGTGGCTGCCCAGTCCCCATTCAGGACACATTTCTTGACTAAAGACAGTAGCAGGTCTCTATTAGTCCAGACTTTGATCTGACGGGCTGTCACGGGTGAGCCTTCGTTTTCGAAAGCTTCAACAGCCATGACCATTTCAGTGGCATGCTCGGTAGCCCCCTCAGTGGTGGCTAGTGGAAGCCTGCTGAGTGCATCGGCGCAGTTTTCAGTGCCCGGTCTGTGCCGAATTGTATAGTCATAGGTGGCTAACGTGAGTGCCCATCTCTGTATGCGGGCCGACACATTTGCATGTTGCCTTGTTGTCGGCCAAAAGGGACGTAAGGGGTTTATGGTCTGTCTCCAGCTCAAATTTCCTGCCAAACAGGTACTGGTGCATTTTTTTTATTGCATATTCACATGCAAGTGCTTCCTTTTCTATCATCCCGTAGCCCTTTTCTGCCTGGACAGACTTCTGGAGGCGTAAGCTACCGGCTGCAACTGACCCTTGGCATTAACATGCTGCAACTCACACCCGACCTCATAGGACAACGCATCGCACGTTAAAACAAGTTTCTTACACGGGTCATATAGCGTTAACAGATTGTTGGAGCATAACAAATTACGTGCTCTATCAAAAGCCCTTTCCTGGCTGTCCCCCCAGACCCATTCGCGACTTTTGTGTAGGAGCATGTGTAGCGGCTCTAACGGCATGCTCAATTTGGGAAGAAAGTTACCAAAATAGATCAGGAGCCCCAGGAACGAACGCAGCTCCGTCGTGTTACGGGGTCTGGGTGCTCTCTGGATCGCTTCCGTTTTGGACGCAGTAGGTCTGATCCTGTCTGCTGCTACCCTCATCCCCAGGAATTCTACCTCTGGAGCTAGGAAGACGCACTTCGCCTTTTTCAGTCGCAGACCTACCCGGTCCAGTCTGCGTAGCACCTCCTCCAGTTGTGGAGGTGTTCTTCAGTATCGCAACCCGTGATGAGGATGTCGTCTTGAAAAACCACCGTCCTTGGAATCGACTTGAGGAGACTTTCCATGTTTCGTTGAAAGATCGCGGCGGCCGAGCGAATCCCAAATGGACATCTGTTGTAGTCAAACAACCCCTTGCATATCGTGATGGTGGTCAGCTTCTTTGACTCACTCGCCAGCTCCTGGGTCATGTAAGCTGAGGTCAGGTCCAATTTTGAAAAAAGTTTGCCACCGGATAGCGTCACAAAGAGGTTCTCCGCTCTCGGTAGCGGGTACTGGTTTTGGAGTGACACCCGATTGATGGTGGCATTATAATCGCCACATACCCTGACCGACCCATCCGCCTTGAGCACCGGCACAATCGGGCTCGCCCAGTCACTGAATTCGACTGGCGAGATGATGCCTTCCCTCAGCAGGCGGTCCAATTCGCCTTCTATCTTTTCCCGCATCACGTACGGCACCGCTCTGGCCTTGTGGCGTACTGGCCTGGCGTCCGGGTTTATGTGAATCACTACCTTGGTCCCCATGAAAGTGCCAATGCCAGGTTGAAATAGTGAGTCAAATTTGTCCAGGACCTGTGAGCATGATATTCGCTCCACAGAAGAAATTGCATTGACATCGCCCCATTTCCAGTTCATGACAGCAAGCCAACTCCTCCCCAGCAGTGCGGGACCATCCCCCGGGACAATCCAGAGTGGCAACCTGTTCTCCGAATCTTTGTGGGTCACGAATACCGTGGCACTGCCTAGCACCGGAATGATCTCCTTTGTATATGTCCGTAGCAGTGCGTCAATCGGCAATAATTTTGGCCTCCTGGCCTTGGACGCCCACAACTTGTTGAACTGTTTGATACTCATCAGGGACTGGCTGGCCCCCATGTCTAGCTCTATTGATACTGGGGTGCCATTGAGGAGCACTTTCATCATTATCGGTGGCGTCCTGGTGTATGAACTGTATATGTGCTCCACATGAACTCGCTGAACTTCAGCTTCCAGCGATTTCCCCCAGTGTCCATTTGGCCTCGTAGGGCTTACATCGGGCCCGTCCTCCTCAGACATCAACCTGGCTACAGGCTTCCTGCACATAACCGCCAAGTGACCGCTGACGTTGCAATTTCTGCAGGTATATTGCTGATACCTGCAAGCTCTGGCTGTGTGTTTGCCTCCACACCTCCAACATGAGCCTTGTTGGAAACAAAAGGTCCATTACCAGTCGATTGTCTCTGACTGTCTCTGTAACTGTCCTTAAACGCACCATTGACAGGTGTTGATGGCCCCATTACTGGCCGCATTGTCCATT